>NC_053023.1:162238215-162314320 GCF_003073215.2 Triticum urartu | reverse complement strand
CTTGGACCCCACTTAACAGTACGGTGGTTCCTATGACTCAACACAAAAGAAGGAGAACTACGAAAGATCTAAGTCTTCGAGCTCCATAGGCTTCATGTGGTGTCTTCTCTTGTCATAGTCTTCAATGTGAATATCTTCATATACCACCTTTGACTTCAATGTCTTCATACATTTTTAGGGGTCATCTCTGGTAGGAAAACCGAATCAATGAGGGACTTCTACCTATGTTATCCTGCAATTCTCACAAACACATTAGTCCCTCAACTAGGTTTGTCGTCAATACTCCAAAACCAACTAGGGGTGGCACTAGATGCACTTACATGTGTATTCCTATTGGATTTGTCCAGGGATCTAGTTTAGTTGCTTCTCTTTGGCATTGATGAGGCACACTAGGATAACCTCCAGAGTTACACGCAGGACTTGAGCTAACCCCCTCCTCCATCGGCGTGCTTGGGAGTCTGCTGGTGGATATAAAGAATCCGCGTGGGATTTTCGGCGTCACCCAATTAGGTGGAGGCGCAAAGTTGTGCGGATAGGGCTGCGACCCAGCATCTTGGAAGTCTCCATGTGTTTCGGGTGTCATCCATTTTTGGTTTGGAGCAGGTTGGTAATGTTGTTGGTGCGTTTGAGGTGTGACCCATTGAGGGGGTGGTGCAACGCGTATAGGCTTAGGATTGTGTACTTGCTGCTGGGAACTTCTAAGCTTCTTCATGCGTCTCTCGTCTTGCTGACATAAATGAAAAAATTGTCAATTAGAACACAAGTTACATTTGTCTATACCTTTGTAATTGAACTGATCATTATTCACAGCCTGAACTTCTATTATAAAAGTGGTGTTCATGTACATATTTTTCCCCTTGGACAGGCATCACACTCTTAACTGAGCCGAGGATCTGCCAATACTTTTGTACCTGAACTGAGCACCCTTCACGGAATGAACCTCACATTCTGTTAATTCTACACTATTTGATTACTTATATGTACCTGAATTGAGCACTCTCCACAACCTGAACTTCTTGTTTTGCATAGGGGAAATACTGTCTACAGTTAAAAAACCTGAACCTTCATGAGTTTGAATGGTTGAACCACTAGTGCATAACAACCTGACCTTCATGTGATCACATTCATGTTCTATTTTCCTTTTATTTTTGCACACAACAATTACATACCAACCTAAACTCTAGCACACTAAATAGTTGAACTTCACATGTCTTTTCACATGTGAATGCAGGCAGATTTTCAACTGTTTGTAGCCTGGACTGAGGCTCACAAACTACCTGAACTTCACATGGCTGTAAGTAGGCAGATTTTGAAAAAGCTTTTGTATCCTGGACTAATGCTCACACACCACCTGAACTTCACGTGGCTATAAGAAAATAACAAACAGAAGGAAGAAGTTCAACCATACCCTGGCTAGAAGTTCGGCCAACCTTTTTCCAGCAGCTGATAGGCCACCTTGTGAGCAATTTGTCGGAGAGGTAGTAGAGGAACCGCACGACAACCCATGTCTTGCATAGGGCGTGAAGTTCATCTACACGAAGCAAGAAGGTCAGGCAAGGGAAGATTAAAGAAGAAGGCGACAAGTGGGAGGAAGTTCATGTACCGTTGCTGGATTTGGAGGCGCCGCCAATGCTGCCTCCGCCGCGGAGTTGCTCCGTTGGCCGCGTCATTCGCCGTAGCTTCCGTTGGGGCCATCATCTACTCTGCCAAGGCGTCGGGAGGTGAGGATGGAAGGAGGATGCGGCTTCCGGAAGTCCATGGCGGCTTCGCCGCGTCCAGGCGACACGGGCTCCCTCGCGCCGGCGTCCTCCGTCGCTCGCTCGCCCGCGCGATGGTCGACCAGGAGGTGGGACGGAGGGGTGGCGGCGGATCCGGTCGACCAGGCTCTGGAGACGGAGGGGAGGCGGTGGATCCGGTCGGCCAGGAGCTGGAGACGGGGGTGGGGGAGGCGACGGATCCGACGAAGATCGGCGCGACCATGGGGGGATGTCGGGGGATCGAGGGGAGGAGGGGGCTGGGGCGGCTCGGGGTCGGGGTCGGGATCAGGTGGCCTCGGGATCCAGTGTATCCTGTCGAGGCCGGCGGCAGTTCAGAAGTTCAGGAGGGCCCTGTCGGGCCCTATATAGGGGTTGCTGTGATCCAAATAACTATTCTAATCCTGGGATTAGAATAGTGTGTGTGTGTGTATAGAGTAGCACTATTCTGATCCCAGGATCAAAATAGTTATTTGGATCACAGTCGGCCCTATAAGGACCCGACTAGATGTTTTCGAACTCACCAAACCCGTGCGCCCATGATCCATTCCCAGACCTGCATCCCCTCGATCCTGTTCCTAGCCCCCACCCCCTCGAACCCGTCCCTAACCCCCCCCCCTAATCCCCCACTCCCTTGATCTGCGGCTACCCTCCCCGAATCAGGCCACCACCACCGCCGCCCTCCCGAATTGCGCCACCACCATGGCCGCCCTCCTGAATCGCGCCACCACCGCCGCCCCGCCCCACGGCGCGCAGCTCCCGGCCTCCCAGCGAGCCGCCGCCCCGCCCCCGGCACACTGCCTCCGTTCCTTCCAGCGCATTGCCGCCTTGCCCCATGGCGCACAGCCGCTCCGAGAGGCCTCCCGACCACCGCCGGCGGGCGCTGCTCCACCATCCCCATGCCACACCCCTCCTCCCCTCGAGCTTTCCCAACAAGGATCTGGATTAGGGATCATCCAGGTGCTCGCCGTGGACGAGGAAGGCCACTAACCGCTGTGGGCGTGGCCTCCCGGCTCCGCCTCACCCATTCCTCCTCGCTGTTTTGCCTTTGGCCATGCCTGCGCCGGCGGCCCAACCATCCATCTAGAGTAATAAGTCCAGCGCCTCGCACGGGAGAAGTCTGTCCAGGTTCTGGCTGTGGGTCTCCCACAACACACTCGGCGACCTGCCCGAGGCCTGAGAGGTGGCCTGCCCTGTCCGCCGGCAGTGTATCCCATGCGCCGTCGCTGAGCTCTAGATGGCCCACCAGGCCATGTTGCACATCTGCTCGCCAACGCTGCTATGCACGCATTCACTGTTGTCGAGCCCCAACGCCACCATCTCTGACCTCCCAACGCTTCCCTGGCCGCCCCACCAGCGCTGGTAGCTCCTGCACCGGCCGTCCCCGAGCGAAACATTGCAAGACAGTATGCGCAGTTTTCAGTTGGGGGTCAGTTCGGAGAGATTTTTTCTTGTTTGTTGGTGTTTTCACTAACCACACATACTGCCCGTAGAGTGGTTCTGCATGTAGTTCAATCGTCAATGTGTATATTACAGGAAGGAAAAGTAAACAACATGTGTGGTTCAATTTGTATATTCTAGGAAGGAAAAGAAAAGACATATGAACAGGAGCGTCAGTGCATGGTTGTAGTTTTTTCTGAGTGTGTCTGCAATTGATGGAGCTCTCATGATATTCAAAGATGAAACCTAGGTAATTTTGAGAGAAAAGGAAAAGTTCAAAAAAGATAAACCCAACATTCCGTATTTATCTATGTTGGGAACTGAAAAAGGTTGTAGGAGTGTAGTTCACGTACACGAAGAATTGGTAGAAGAAAAATATGGCAGTACCCATCCTTGATGAATGCTGAATATTGTTCTTAGGAGAGGTTCATGTGTATAAAAATGTTGTTAATTATAAAACCATGAATTTGGAATTATACACTAATAAATTTTGAGAAGATTGAATATCAAATTTAGGCATTTGACAAAACTAGAAGATCATAAAAGAGACTCCGTGAAAGGTTAGAAAAAAATATTAATTCATATGACAACCCCATGCTAGTTCAAAAATTAAAATCCATGAAGCTCAACAAAAAATAAACTAGTAATCTTAGAGTTCAGAGACTAAACAAAAAACTTAAAAAAAACTAGTCCAGAGGGTACTGTCCGAAAATAAAAAAACATTTTGCAAAAAAACTCATGGAATTCCTAAACAAAACACGCGTTATTCATGGGAAAAACTTTAAAACTTGACACACGACATATGTGATGTACAGAGAAAAAGTAAGAAAAACATGGGTGACCACTTGGGAAAAATGTGACAACTCCATGGCACAAACTTGAGTAATTCATGTGGAAATTGCAAAAAATTTAAAAAAATAAGAAGTTCAAATTAAAAAAATGAGCAATTCAAAAGTTTATAAAAAAGGATTTACCCCATTTCTAAAAACCTAGAAGTTCAAATATAGTAACAGAGCGGTTCAATGTTTATCACAAAAGTAGGATTTTTTTCTGTTACTAAAAAATAAATAAAACCAAGAAGTCCAAATTTAAGAAATAGAGAAGTTCGATTATTATAGGATGCTCAGATTTTCCTCACTACCAAAAGAATAGAATCAAGAAGTACAAACTAAAATAACAGAGTAGCTCGATCTATATAAAAAAACACAAATTGTTTCGTTTCTAAGAAAAGTAAAAGTATGAAGTTCAATTTTAAAAAGTTTTTGATGTTTACTTAAATATATTTTTGTGGACACTAAAAAATAAAATAGAGAAGTTAACATTAAATAAATGGAGTAGTTTGATGTATACGAAAAACTCAAAGTTAGATGTTATCACAAAATTAGGATTTTCCCCCTTACTAAAGAATAAATCAAGAAGGTCAAATTTAAAAAATAGAGCGACATGGAAACAAGAAGGTCCACTACCACACATGGAAATAATAACTTCAAAATTAAATAACAAGAAGTTCAACTTTTAAAAATAGAGCGCTTCAAAATTTCACAAAAAAGATTAAGAAAAAAAATCAGGAAGTCCATATTAAAAAGATGGAGAAGTTCGATGATTATAGAAAACTCAGATTTTCCTCGTTATTAAAGAATGGAAACAAGATGTTCAAAAATTAAATAACAAGAAGTTCAACATTTAAAAATAGAGCACTTCAAAATTTCATAAAAAAGGATTAAGAAATAAAACTAGGAAGTCCATATTAAAAAGATGGAGAAGTTCGATGATTATAGAAACTCAGATTTTCCTCGTTATTAAAGAATGGAAACAAGAGGTTCAAAATAAAATAACAAAGAAGTTCAACTTTTAAAAATATAACGCTTCAAAATTTCATAAAAAATATTAAGAAATAAAACCAGGAAGGCCATATTAAAAAGATGGAGAAATTCGATGATTATAGAAAACTCAGATTTTCCTCGTTATTAAAGAATGGAAACAAGAAGTCCAAAAATAAAATAACAAGAAGTTCAACTATTAAAAATAGAGCGCTTCAAAATTCATAAAAAAAGATTAAGAAAAATCAGATGAAAAATTCATTAAAAAACTCAAATATTTTCACATAACCGAGAGAGTCTCGGGTTGATAACTGCCAGAAGTTCATGTACTACACGGTGTGCATGTTGTATTAAAAAAAGAATAAAAAAGCAAACACTAAAAGTTTTGTTGTTACAAGTTCAAGTCCTTCATCAGAGAAAATTAAAAAAATTATTGTGAGAGAGATTTGTACAAAAGAAATATCATTTGTGTAACACTGATGATGTATGAGAAAATTACAAACGAAAATACATCACAGAAGTTCAACTGAAAATAGCAGGAAGTTCAATTACTACAGTGGATGAATTTTAGATGAAAAACTTTTAAAATCGCCGCGAGTATGAAAAAACGATCAACACGGAAAAGTTGCATGTTTACAGCAGCTTTCCAACGGTATGTCATTTGCTCAATTCCGGTGAGTGGATGAAGAACTACGAGCAGTGGATGGAGAGCTACGAGCAAAAAAATCACGTGAAAAACAGAGTGAAGTTCACGTACATTCGCCGAGAAGTTCAGGTTCTTCACGCGGTGCATTTTCGAAGAATCTGTTTCGCGATAAAGGTAGAACGAATGATCTCGCCATTTTCGAAATTACTTGAAAACGGCTAGGAATCATAGAAAACCATCAACATGAAAAAGTTTCGCATTTTCCTTAGCTTTTCAGCGGTATATTATTTGCCCCATTCCGATAAAGTTTGTAAAAATTACGGCGAAAATACGTTTATAGCCATTTTCAAAACTGACATTAAACCGTAATGAATTAGGAGAAACAATATATATAGAAATTACGGCGAAAATACGTTTATAGCCATTTTCAAAACTGACATTAAACCGTAATGAATTAGGAGAAACAATATATATAGAAAAGTTTCGCATTTGTTCAAACTTTCCAACGCCATATCATTTGCTGCATTCGGACGCACGGTTAAAAAATTAGCTCAAAAATACGAACTCGGTGGAACTCGTACCGTTTTCTAAATTAATTTTAAACCATTCAAAATTAGAAAACACTTTTAACATAAAAAGTAGCGCATTTTCATAAGCTTTCCAACGCCATATTATTTGCCTTAATTGGATTAGCCGTTTAGAAATGGCGTCAAAAATACGAACTCGGGTGTTCGGTTTGCAAAATTTTATGATTTTCCGAATTACTCTTTAACCGTAGGGAATTAGAGAAAACTTTCAACATGTGGAAGGAGCGGTTTTGCAGCAGCTTTCCAACGCCATATTATTTGTCTCATTCCGATAAACGGTTTAAAAATGCGATCGAAAATACGATTCACGTTTTTTGTATGAAGAAAAAACGGTTTTCAAAACTGCTCTTAAACTGCTTACATTTTGCCAAAAATTTAACTTGGGTCATGATACTGATGTCCATAGCTATCCAACGGTATATCGCAAGCCCCATTTGAACACCTTTTAGCTGAAGTTCAACCTAGTACTCGGGGAAGGTCAGGCGCGTTACTTGGAAAGTTCATGTTGTGATCAGAATATTATTCTGATCCCATGATCAGAATAGTGTTTATGTATATATATATATATATATATATCATAGCTTTGTGAAAAGGACTTACAATGCTTTATGTTTTTTGGCCTAGAGTTATACCTGCATCGCAATGAATATCATTGTTAGATCAAAGGAGACTTTCTAAACTAAGCAACTATAGTCCGTCAAAGATGCCCTACTTTATTGCTAACTGTAGATTGTCGTTCAACAATGCACATATAAGTTACTTTCTAATATGTTTATTCTTTCCAGCTTTGACAATATATTAAATAACTAATAAGATTCCACATTGATGTTATTCATAGATTACATGCCAAATATTTTTCTGTTATTTCAGAAAAATATAACAATTTTGTTGGCATGTACGTGCACCTAAGTAGTTTTGTTATTTGCAAAACCTCATTATTCAAACTTTGGACTTTCAATGTTATCATGTTTAGTGTTATGTTTCTTCCTTTAGGGAACATTATGGTCCCTACTTGATTATACAAAATGAATAAATAGGCTAATATTACATGGCCACACTTGACCTTGTTGCTTGAATTATTGTGTCTTTTGGCAAGGAGAAAATTATCATTTGGAGGAGAAAAGAGTGATGAAACCACACATGATGCATATGCAAAAGACATTCCCTAGATGACCCTATATTCCTATTATAAATCATTGTGTACTTTTTAAGTTTACCCTGTTTGCAACGAGCATCAACCTTTTTTGACAAAACATCTCCTCATTTATTCAAGTGTCAAGATAGTGGCATCATTTACAAGCTTTTGGATGATCGCGCTTGGGGCAGAATCCATCCAAAATACAAGAGGAGAAAACTTAGCTATCCTAGCTAGTTCGTGAGCTACTTGATTACACTCTCTAACACAGTGTTCATATATTACATTGTTAAAATCTAAGGACATAAAAAAGCAATCATCAAATATTGCACTAGCAATTAAAGATGAGTAGCCATCTTTCAAAGCCTGAATCACCTCAACGCTGTCTGAATTAATTCCGATCTTGGTAACGCCCACTATACGCACAAGGTTCATGCCAAATCTGACCGCGGTAGCCTCAGCCCTGAAGGAACCAAAGCATATATCAATCTTTCCGTTAGCAGCAGCAATAAACTTTCCTGTGTGGTCTCGTAGAACTGCTCCAAGTGTTCCTTCTAGAGTATCCACATCATACCCAGCATCAACATTTAACTTCATATATATCCGGGCTTCACCCAAGCAGCCACTCTCCGCTTTGCTTTCGGACTGCATGAAATGATGAAATTTGCCGCAAGACTTCTAACTGCCATGTTTATTCGGTTTGCACCCTGAGTTGGCTCTCCATGTGTTAACTTCCTTCGCTCATACCACAAATACCAGGTAGCAGTGGCCACTATTTCTCTCAACTTTGGCAAACCCAGTACGTGAATTTCTTGCTCCACCATACAAAGCAAGTTTTGAAGTATGACCTCACCTGCCCTGATCACGGCGCATGCCTTCTTAATAATATCTCCCAAAACAAGCAATTTCCACACATCGAACAAGAGATGTTTAATTGTATCAGGTCCAAGTTTGCAAGAAGGGCAGCATGGATTGATTTTGAGATGCTTATTGGCCAGTACCGAATGACATGGGATCGCGCTATGAAGCGCCCTCTAGATAAAAATGTTTATCTTTGCTGGACACAATAAGCTCCAAACTGAATCCCAATTGTCACTTTGGGTAGACATACCTTCCGTATTCTGTATCTTGTGTCCAAATTGGTACTGCCATACCACATGATAGGCTGAGTGCACAGAAAACGATCCTGTTTTAGAAGCATTCCATGCAATTAAGTCTCTCATTTCATGCAAAGGAAGGGGTATTGCCAGGATCCGTTGGGCATACAAATCCCAAAATGCTTGCCTGATCAATGATGCGTCCCACTCTCCTGATACAGGATCTATAAGATCACTCACACGAGTAAGGAGATTCTTACCCCTGATTGTAATCACCTTTCGTGATGGAGATTTTGGTATCCACTCATCCTCCCAAATTTTTATGTTCTTTCCATCACCAAGTCTCCATATATGCCCAATATTTAAAGTTTCAACACCTGCCATAATGCTTTGCCAAGTATATGAGGCTTTACTTTTCAACTTGGCACTCATGGGATCACCATCTGGATAATATTTCGCTTTTCAAAATCTGTGCACATAGAGAGTTTGGGTTATCGATAAGACGCCAAGCTTGTTTAGCCAATAGTGCAAGGTTAAATCAATGAATATCTTTGAACCCCATGCCTCCTTTTTTTCTTCGGTATGCACATCTTCCACCAAGAAAACCAATGTATCCACTTATGATTAGCATCACCACCCCACCAAAATCGAGATATCGAGTCTGTGATTCCTTTGCAATTTTTTTAGGAATTTTAAAGACTGACATCGCATAAGTTGGTGTGGCTTGTGCTACTGGTTTAATAAGGATCTCCTTACCTCCTGAAGAAAGGCATCTTTCCTTCCACCCATTAAGCCTCAGAACTAATCGATCAACCAAATATTGGAAGCTGTCAGTTTTATCAAGTCCAAGTGTAGCTGGCAATCCCAAGTACTTATCATTCAATACCTCTGTCATAACATCAAGACATGAATAAACCTCGGCTTTGGTGTCTACATTCATGCTCGGGCTGAAAAAATACTCGACTTGTCCACACTCACAAGTTGCCCAGAGGCAGCACAGTACATGTCCAGAATAGATTTTAAGCCGGCAGCATTTTGGACATTAGATTTCATCAATATTAATGAATCATCAGCGAAGAGAAGATTTGTGATTGCAGGTGCTTCTCGACAAACCTTGACTCCCGTTAAATCTCCACTTAGTTCTGCATGGGAAAGCAGGGTCGTCAATCCTCCAATACAAAGGAGGAACAAGTACGGGGACAATGGATCACCCCGACGTAACCCTCTGGATGGTTTAAAAGCTTCTGTCTCAACTAAGTTGTATCTCACTCTATATTCAACCAAGGAAACACACATCATAATTAACTTAACCCAGTCGCCATGAAATCCAATCTTTAGCAGAATTGCCTCCAGGAAAACCCACTCAACTATGGCATAAGCTTTATGCATGTCAAGCTTCACTGCACACCATCGCTCCTTTCCAGTCTTTTTATTCTTAATAGCATGCAAACTCTCATAAGCAATAAGCACATTATCAGTTATTAGCCTTCCAGGGACAAAAGCGCTTTGAGTTGGATTAATAATATCTGGGAGCAAAACCTTAAGCCGAGCAACAATCAATTTTGAGATAACCTTATAAACTACGTTGCATAGACTGATGGGACGAAACTGAGCAACTCTCTCTGGAGTATTTACCTTAGGAATCATAACAATCGTGGTGTCATTCCAGCCTGGTGGCATCACTCAGTTTACTACATAAAGAACCTCTTCGACAGGATCATCTCCCAGCATGTTCCAAAATCTTTTGTAGAACACTGCATGAAGGCCATCTGGTCCTGGCGATTTAAAATCTCCTATAGAGAAAAGGGCCTTCCTCACCTCTTCGGCAGTGTATGGCTCCATGGCCACATCATTCATCACCCCAGTTACATGTGTTTAAACTTTGCTTAGAAGATTGTCATCTGGCACAGTCACTTGCGAGGTAAATAGATTTTTGAAGTAACCAGAATAATGGTGTTAATTAAGGTCATCAAAACTCTCTTTCCAAACTCTTGAGTCATCCAGCAACCTCTTAATACAATTCCTTTTCCTCCTAGCACTTGCAGCCTTGTGAAAGAATGAAGTATTCCTATCTCCATGGAGGAGCCAGTTGGCTCGCCCACGCTGCAACCAAGTCAATTCTTCCTGATCTAGCAGGTTCTCAATAAGGATTTGAGTTTCCTTCAACTTCTGGCGTACCTCCATAGTCAGCGGTCCTCTTCTCAGCTTCTCTAGTTCCTTCATCAACTTCTATATTCTTTTCTTAGGCCCCTGAAGTGTATTTCTATCCCACTGGTGTAAGTCATCCTTAATTGCTTTTGTGCGGTCCGAAGGCCCAATCCCCGCAAGCTTAGCTCTTTCATAAGCAGTGTGGATTATCTCATCCAATGTAGCTTCATTCAACCACCTTGCTTCAAACTTTCTTTCCCCGCAAGGTTTTGTCCCATAGCAGAAGCAAAATAATCAGTGTCCAATAGAATCGGTCTATGATCAAAGTGGACGTGGTGTTCATGAATCAAGCCCGCAAACGGGAACATAATAGCCCATTGCTCATTACAAAGGCCTCTATCTACGCGCTCTCTGATTACTCCACGACTCCAGGTAAAATGATCTCCAATAGTCGTGACTTCTTGTAGCTCACAATCATCTACACAATCTCTGAAATTTTGCATGTATTGTTGTGGTCTAACATTCTCGCCTTCCTTCTCACTCACCACCAAGATCTCATTAACATCCCCCAAGACCAACCAAGGTCCCGTTGAATTACCATGAAGGTTCCTCAAATACGTCCATGACAAGTGCTTCTGATCCCAGTTAGGTTCTCCATAGAAGCATGTCAATCTCTAAGCCATATAATTACCTTCCATGAAAAATCCATCAATGAAATTAGGCGAATAATAATTTAAGACCACTTCATTAGAAGGGTTGTAAAAGAGTACAAGCCCTCCCGACCGACCATCACTCTCAACAATATGAGTAAAATCAAAACCTAGTTTCAGCTTCAACTCATTTGCCTTATCTTTGTTCAGATGGGATTCAGACAAAAAGAAACATATCTGCTTTCAAACGCCCTTGAAGATCCAAGAGCTCTCGAACTGCCATGGGAGAAAGCATACCATGCTAGGGTTTTCATTACTCCCGGCAGTCCTTTGCTGGGGAAGATCCGATTAGATGGAAAGTGAGACTGCAGAAAACTTGCCGAAGGAATCAACCCGTACTACAGTAAAGGAGAACCGATCACTGCCAACCAGCGTCGAGATAGAACACCAATCGCTGCAACAAATAGCGCCCGGACAGAACACCGATCACTGCAACAGACAACGCCGGGACAGAAAGCTTGAAGAAATCCGAAGTGGACTTCAGATCTGATCAACAACCAAGTTCCCTATGCACCTGCATCGGGGAAGCTGTACGCAGCAAACCAATGGAAGAAATCCTCATGTCGTGGAGACAAATCACACAGCATAGGTCAACACATGATTGCCGCACCGCCACCGTCGGCGACGGCGGCCGAAACCCTAGCAGAGTCGCCCTTCCTCTTCTGATCAATTTGGGGGCGTTTCCTTATCTGGCGTGAGTTCATACCAACTTCTTATGCCACTAAGCCTCCATGATGGTTGGATCTCCTACATGTGCCTAGCGAGCATCAACCTTCATTGTTGCCACTATCCATTTTTTACGGGAAAGACTCCTCAGGGATTATGCTGATTGGTGTGATGCTTCTTTTATTTGGAAGATATTGGCCTTTATTATGGATCTTTCACGGCAGTGTCGTACATGAACAACTTGCAGTTATCTTATTTGCATGGATAAATACATGTTTTGCTAAGCTATATGTGTTGGTCTTACTCATGCATCCATAAAGATTTTTTGTCTTCAAGTTCAACAATTGATATGCAAATTTAGGTTCTGTACATGGATGCCATTATTTTTATTTCATTCAGATTCAGCATCTCGCACTAATAATGTTGTTTACAAATTTTGTGTCTTCCTTTTAGCTTGCTACAACTTTCCAGTGTGTTATGTTTACCTAAATTATATTGTTATTATAGTTAGAAGATTGCATTCTGCTTGTCTTCCATTTTTTTTTCATAAAACATTATTTGGTACAAAGATCCTGATCTGATAATGATGCTTTCAGTTATTTGGAAGACATACTCAAAACTGACAATGTATCATCGTGATGTGTTTTTAGAGGAAAGGCATCAGCCCGACTTTATAAATAAAGCCATCAGGCAACGTTCAAGACAAACAAACAAGCAGACGACCACAACCAAAGTCAAATAGAAGGAACGATGGTACAGGGTGCACAAGCCACATCCTCGGCACGCGGGCCGGAACTAAGAAACATGAAAGGTAGTCAAACGACGATAACCAGTAAGCCAAAAGGTTACCCAGGACAACTAGCCACGTGGCTCCTGCCTTGATAAAGAGGACGCTAAAGCCCGAATTTTAGAAGATAGGAGGTCGAAAGCATCGCAGTCTTCCGCCTTAGTCAATGATCTCCATTGCTGCAGGAACAAGCATGGTTTAAATAAGCAATCAATAGGTTTGGAAGGAAAAATATGTTCAATCGTAAACTTATTTCTAGTTGTCCACAGGGCCCGGCAAACCGCGGCAAGGCGACCTAGAATAAACGATTTGTGATCCCCACTAGGCCATTGGACACGGCCTGAAGTTCAGAGAAGGAGGAAGGGCTCTAAGAGACCTGAAGCCACGACCTAAAGCAACACCAAACCACCTTGGTCAACACACAGTGAAATAAAATGTGGTTCATGTCCTGTCTCCGCAAAGCGCACAACTGTCCGATCCCGGACCATTGCATTTACGTATTTGGTCAGCCACAGGCAGACGGCCCCTGAAAGCTTGCCAAAGAAAGATATTCACCTTAGGGGGAATATGGGTACGCCAAATAGGTCTAGACTTATTAGTGGGGTGCCGTCAATCAAATTGGAGTAAAGCGACTTAACAGAGAAACGACCAGACGAAGAGTGGGGCCAGACCACCGAGTCTTCTCTCTTCGAGAGCACGGGGATGAAGGCAACAAGACGCTGCCAGTCATCCAACTCTGCAGGGGACAACGGGCGATGGAAGGCCAGGTCCCAGTTATTGGCAGATAACTCCGCGATGGAGATATCCTGGTTTAGACAGTAAGAAAACAACGTGGGGAAAGCCACCGAGAGGGTAGAGTCTCCACACCACCTGTCTAGCCAAAAACGAGTCGAAGCACTGTTACCAACCACAAACTTAACGTGGTCCTTAAAAATGGGGCGAAACTTGACAAGATCTTTTCAAAATTGAGATCCTCCCTGAGAAGAGGCAAACATGGGATTAGAACTAAGAAAGTACTTAGCATTAATAATTGATAGCCACAATGTGTCTTCCGTGGTCATGATTTTCCTCCACCATTTGACTAGAAGGCACTTGTTCATAATATCAGTGTTCAGAATACCCAACCCCCCAAGGTTTTTGGGCCTGCACATAGCTTTCCACTTAACCAACCTGTATTTTTGTCCGAAGCATTCCAATAGAAAAGCACCCCTATGCTTATCAAAACCATTATGAATACCAGCCGGCATGAGATAGAATCCCATGATATATATAGGAAGGGCATGTTTACTAGTAAGGGTAAAGAGGCAAAAAGAAAAACTCACCTCATAGATACTGAAGCTTGTGCAACCAAGAAAACGAGCACACAAAATTGTCCCAACGAATACTAAACTTGTGTTGTACGAACTCAAGAAGAGACATTATCTTGATGGGACGCAAAGCGTAAGGATTCCAATGATTTTGCACAAACTCTACTCAAACATTGTCTTCCTTTATACATTACCAGCAGAAGGACCGACTGTTTCATCACATGATGACAGAGGTAGACTTTTTGCAATGTACTGCTCCCTTCATTAAGCCTTTTTTTTAAGATTTTAAATAGACTACAACATACGAATGTATATAGACATGTTTATCAAAAAAAGGTTTTCGTCCCACTTTATAAATAAAGCAAACCGCCATAGAGCACACATACAAGGCTAGTTCAAACACACACACCTAAGTCTCACAAATAAGTACGAAGGTTCTGTTGAGGGCACAGCTCAACAAACCCAAGAAAAAAAACATATAGACATGTTTTAAAGTGTAGATTTACTCATTTTATTTTGTATATAGTCCCTTGTTGAAATCTCTAAGAAAACATATATTTGGAAACAGAGGGAGTATAAGGAAAATATTTGTAGCCGAAGGAAGGGTGCGGCACCCTCTCTCTCGCCTGTCTTGCCCAAGAACGGACCAGAGACAGGGGGGGTTGCAATGCCCGGTCGGATCGGGAAACGCCGGCTGTCGCACGCGTTCCGCGCACCGAGGACCACATGGCCACATATGCCCCCTGCCATCTTTGAAGCACCAAAACGAGGCACAGAATCAAAATACGACCCGAGCGGCACCAGACTTCGGACGAAGCGCTACAGCAGCAAAGGAAGGATATCTCGGGCATTCATTTCGACCTTATCTGTCGATCGCCGTGACGACGCGTCACGCCTTGCACGAGTCGGCCGCCGCAGGTAGCCCACGGGAAACGCGAGAGCGGTCCAGCCCCGGCGCGCGTAATAAAAGGCCGACCGACCGGTGGTCTCGGACGCCCCTCGCTTTCAGACCCAGCCGTCGCCGTCTCCCAATTCCTCCGCAGGGCCCCCCTCCACTCCTCTGACCCTCTCCCCGTCTTCAGCCGCGTCCCGGCTGTCGGAGACCCGCCGACGTTCCCGTCGTCGCCGTCGCCGTCGCCATGGTTAGTCATCCCGCCTCCGCCTCCCCCTTCCCCGTCTCCCCGTCCGTAGCGTTGCCTGTTCTGCTCGGTTCTGTCGAGAGGAATCTGTCTGCGAGTGTCGGCGTTTAGTCGGGGAGCTGTTGTGGCAGATCCGGCGTGCCGTTCGACCGTGGCCCTTTTCAGGAGGCTAGCCCCGCGTGTTTTGTTGTCCGATTGGATGAATCGACGGTTTATCTTTGGCTTTTTCTTGGACAGGACCTTGACTGGGGTATTGTATTGTATATGTAGATTCTCTTGTGTGTGGAAGAAAAGAACATTCGCTTTAGGAGGATCTAACTTTTTCAAAGGATGCACGCTTTTCGTAGGATGCACTTTCTAGCGAGTTCTTTGTATTAACTCTTGTCTATGCTTTAAATCTCGTCAATATCACGCGAAGAAATCTTAGCACTGTATTTGTGGAGGTGTTCGTGGATACAAGTTATATTTTCAATTAAAAAAAGATATGCAAGTTTTGCTTGAAGATCTGCGTCTGTATATGCAGTTTGTGCTATGCATACGTTTGCGTGGCTTCCTGCAATTTAGATTGTTGGTTTCTGTTATGTGTGGTAACATGTCTTTTATTGCACCCTAGCAAAGTTTCAAGTTTATACTTTAGTATATACTCCTAAGTAGTGTGCCAGGGGTTGAATGGTTCCAGATTATTAATGATCTATGCCTATTTTGGACGAGTTTTTGCAATATCATTACTCGGCGGGGACGGACGGTTCACCTCCTTGGTCGCTCCTGATGTGAGCCTTTAGATCTGTTACTAACGGCTGAGATGATGATCTTTTCTACTGCCAAAGTTAGAATATAATTACCCGCAACTGCCACTACTAATATACAGTAGTAACTGATGAGGGTACTGCATAGGCTAATTTTAGCATCACGGTTTCGTTGCATGTTGGGGCTAATGTGTTGATCCGTAAGAAAAATAACTTATTATTGGGTAATCTAATTTGATGTTCCTATCAATGCATGGGTATTTAGCTCGCATTTGGAAAATGACAAACTGCAAGTGGGTTCACTTGCACTTTTTTGTTGAAAGGTGACATTTGTGTATTTCAGAATCTAAAGAAACCTAGAAGTTTGATCGCATTTCTGTGGGTTAGCCATCTTATTTGGTCAATGATATCAAGCAATTTTATTATGTACTCCTTTCCTCACTTGCTTCTCTTGATTTTGGCGCTTGCCACCACAGAATATTTTTGGCTCATTGAGAGAGTATTAGGACTCTTATATTTTGAATTAAGATCTAACAATTAGTGATTTCTCTTAATAATTAGAGTTTATTAAATTGAGAGCTAGATGTTTTTTTTCTATGTGATTCTGGCCTATTTCTATATTTTCCCCACGAGCCTTGTCATTGCTTTTGTTTTGTCATTGCTTTTGTTAACTGTATAATAATAGATCTAGCAAAAGGAACAAATGTCATAGTTCATTGAGTAAACCTTAACTTTACAATTTTACTATATTTACGAGTCAATTCTAGAAGTCTACCTTGCTCGTCCATACCTGTTACGTTCTTCCTAACGGACAAATCAAACTCCATCCCCTTGGCAAATTTGGATAAATCATCTACCCAAATGAGAAGCAAAGAATGGGTAACACCCAAACCATCGAAAATAGGACGCAAATGGACTTCAGTTAGCTCGTGATGGCATCATAGGGCTTAGCTTGATTAGTCTTTGCTGTATGGCTAAAAGGTGCAGTCTGTACTGTTCAGCATTACTGGCATCGAGTATGGAATTAGTGTGTTGTTCTTGAAACTATTTAACATCATTATGAATGTTATTTCGTTGACTCAATATCCAAAATAAACAATGCTTATGTGCTACCTTTTTACTGTTTTTTTGTGCAGACTACCTCAAGACGTGTTGCTGATAGGAAAATTGCAGTATTTGAGAAGAATATCACGAAGAGGGGTTCTGTTCCCGAGACAGTCAAGAAAGCAAATGATTATCCTGTTGGACCTATCGTGCTTGGATTTTTTGTCTTTGTTGTTGTTGGGTCATGTAAGTTTCTGCATTTATGTTGTTATGTTTGAGTTGTTGATCGTACACTCCAGTTGTTTGGTATGTCAGCTTACCAACCATAACATCTCTGAACAATTTTCTTCAAATAACTGGACCAAATTAAACACAATCCTGATAAGTTCTTACTCGTAGGAAAATAGTCCCTCTGTCCCATAATAGTTGTCGCTCAAACGGATGTATCTAGTACTGAAATATGTTAGATACATTCATTTCAGCGAAACTAATATGGGACGGAGGGAGTAACATGCAATTTTTTTTATCAAGTGCACAGAGCTCTTGTGTTTTATGGAAATTTGATTGTGCTAAACTGCTATGTTAAGTAGAGGCAGAACTGGTAGCGTTGTGGTAAACTGCTATCTCTGTAGAGAACAGAACTTGCAATCTTAAAGCAGCATGGCAGTAGTGACAATCTACACCATTGCTTTGTATTTAAAAATGTTGAAACTATAACCCTGTTCTGATCGATTCACGTATGGTCCCATGGTTTGCTACTGGTGGGTTATTGAAAGCTAATATTACCATCCATGGGGCATTAGCTACTATCTAATCTGATGCAAAGCAATAATTTATTTTTGTAAATATCATAGAACTTCTGAATCACATTAAAGAGTTCTGAAATGATCAAGCAAAGGAAACTATTGACAGTTATTTCACTCTGGAAGTGATAAACCCTGCTGCTATTTGGGTCTTCGTCAATAACATCAACAGTTACTTCAAATTCCTTGGGCATAGATTTATGAACTGATTGTCTTGTCGACTCTTTTCTCCATGCAGCTCTGTTCCAGATCATCAGGACAGCCTCAAACGCCGGTCTCTTCTGAGTAGATTGGTGCTATGCTTATAGTGACCATGAACAGGGCTGTCATATGCAGTTGGTTGTCGGTTTAAAATTAGAACTGAATGAGATAGCTGGTACTCTTGTGATGCTTGTTATACCTCTTACCATTGTACTTGGTGGAGTTTAAGTTATATGGAGGTCATGCCATTGGACTGCTAATCTGTGTTTCTCGGGGCCTCAGGCCATTGGAATTATTCCATTTTATATCCGGTTATAATTTGCTTTGCATATTTGATTTAATTGCGTTCGGTTGGTCCTAGTCGTCTTTGCGACAATCTACTGACTCAAAATTTACAATGGGCCATAGGGCGCTGTCCTTTGGCACTCGTTCCCATTTGGCGCAAAATCATCCAAGTGGAGGATTGCAGATTAATACTGAGATCAAGAACGTCGCGCATGTGGGGATCTGGTCAACTTCAGAAGATCAATCCCCAAAGCAGCGACCCAGGTTATTTTTAGGTGATGCATCTTTTTAAATCTTCCTTGCTTATGTGGAGTACAATTGTTTACGGCATACAGTACAATACTATCTCTGACCCGGTCTGGTTTTACTGGTCACTGGACCTTCTCAGCCTACACTTGCTCCTGGTAATTAGGGTTGTTAAGGTAGTTGTTACTACCCTTACTCCAGGGAGTAATAATCAACCACTTGGGAGAGTGGGAGGGGGTTTCTTGGGCGTGTGATACTTGGTTTCCGGAGGAGTTTGTTAAAAGAAGTTTCGGTATGAGTTTGTTGCATGGCGGTTTAGATTAGTGCAACTGCGTCAGTCATGGAGGGGAGATGAGAAAGGTCGGAACTCCACCTTCCCAGACAGATCCTTGCCTTCGAGCTCGTGTCTTTGGCGCAAGGACGCCAGGAATCCACCGTGCGTCCGTGCGTGATGCCTAAAGGAGGATTCGTGTGGAGGGGTTCATTCTGCGGGAATGAAGAGGATTGGAGTCGAGGGATTCTTCTCTCGCCGCTGAAATGCTGATCGGTTTATCTTACTCAGGTTCGTAGGCAAATGCCAACCTGCAGGTCCGGCATTCGCCTCTCTTTCTTGCTTTCTTTCTTTGGATCCAATTCGTTGTGAAGAGGTGATTCCTTTTTTGAAATAGTATAGGTGAAGGTGGCATGCACGGCGCGGCACGCCGGAATGAGTTGTTCAATTAACAATTTCCACGCGGCTCACACTTCTTGACCTCATCTTGTTACGTGATCACCACCAATGTGCAGAGTGCCTGACGGAAAGATCGCCGGAGTTGGCCTGGTTCCCCGAAGATGGCGAAGCACGGAAGGCGCCCTGTAAACAAGTATGCATTTGCCACCGCCGTGCTCTCGACTGCGACGCCCATCTTCTTGGGCTACGGTGAGAATGAACTCACACGCATGCAAGTGTATATGGCTCCGTGTTGTCCATTGCCACACTGCTCAATTTGCAAGCACGTGTCGACGCAGACCTGGCCATGGTGAGCAGCACGGCCGTGCTCGCGGACGCCGACCTGAGGCTCCTGGCGTGCGTCGTGGTGCTCTCCTCCCTCGTGGGCGCGCTCACCGCCATGGTGGCGCAGTGCCTCATCGGTGACCGCCGCACTGTCCTCCTGTCGGCCGTGGTGCTCTGCGTCGGCGCGCTCACCAGGGGGCTCGCCGCTGGCCCCGCGGCGTTCACGGTCGGTGTCTTCATCAACGGCATCGGCATGGGCCAGGCGCTCATGATCGTCCCGGCGTACGTCGCCGAGCTCTGCCCCTCCTCGCTGCGCGGCGCCCTCACCTCCCACCCGGACGGCTTCGTGTACCTCGGCTGCATCCTCGGTTCCCTCTGCTACTCCACGGGCTTCGTGAAGCTCCCGGCGCACCTCGCCTGGTGGCTGACCATAGTCTCCGGAACGGCCGTTCCGGCCTCGCTCAGCTTCGCCGCCCTTCTCATGCCGGAGTCGCCCCGGTGGCTCGTGGCCAGGGACCAGATGACCAAGGCCCGGCGCGTGCTCTCCAGGACGTCCGCGACGCTGGAGGAGGCAGAGCTCCGTTGGCTTGAGATAAAAGCCGAGCACGGCACAGCACCGCGCGATGGCATCGAAGAGACGGTGGCGACGTCGGTGAGACGTAACCGGTGGAAGGAGTGCGCGATATGGCGGGAGCTGCTGGCGAGGCCGACGGAGCCTCTCCCCCGCGCGGTCGTCAGCGCGCTGGTCGCCAAGGTCTTCGCGTCCGGCATGGGGCGCATGTCCCAGTACGTGCAGCGCGGCTTCCTCGACGTCGGCGTCTCGTCGGCCCGGCAGATGCCGAGGGCGCTGCTGGCGTTCGGGATCGCCGTGGTGATGTCCTTCTCCGTGTCGCTGGTCCTGGTGGAGCTCGGCTTGCTGCTGGCGACGGCACTCGCAGGTAGCCGCGCGCCGTCCCACCTCCTGCCTCACCGCTGCGGCGGCCACGTCGGCATGACCCGGCGGCAGGAGCAGCTGAAGCGGTCGAGGGGGCTGTCCGCGACCATGCTGCTGTCGCTGATAGCGCTGGTGTGGATCGCGCCCGGGCCGGCGCAGTGGGCGGACGCGTCGTCGCCGTCATCGTCCGGCAGCAGCCGGTGGCTGTGGGCGGCGGCGGCCATGGTGAACAGGGAGTCGGTCTTGTGGAGCTTCGCGAGGGCGTACGGTGCCAGCTCCCTCCCCGTGCACGGGAGCTTGCTCGTTTGCCCCGCGGTCGGCGTGCTCGTGTGGTTCTTCTTTTGTGCGTGCCTTCTTGGCGCGAGGAGGAGGCGAGCCAGCTTCATTCACGTACGGTCTTTCCCAATAAGCACGTCCGCTGCTAGTCTAGCGAGCCTGGTCCACGGCTGAACGGGTGACGGCACCGGAGGCAAGTAGGATGGGTTGCCGCCGGTCGTTGGCGGCACCATGCTAGCGATTCCATTCTTGCATTTCTCCTGTGCTAACGAGGACTGGAGTCTGGAGGGAGAGCATGCAGTCGGTGTCTCGTGGATGTCGCGGGGGGATGGAAAATGTTGGGAGCAAAGTTCCGATCGGTCGTTATCGCGTAAGCATGATAACGACGATGGCAATCTTCGTTGTTGGTGGGCATTAAGAAACGGGAAATTCTACTGCGTCTAGATGTGCCTTGATTTTACACTGAGATTTGTGTGGGTATTTTTTTTCCTTTTTTTTGTTATATATTTGATTGGGTCAATTAGTCATACAACTAGGGCACATCTAGATGCGCCATAAAACAGACCCGTTTACGGTTTTGACGAAACTACGTAATAGTAGTAGTATCGATCAAGAGGTAGGCGTTCACGTGTTTTCCTTTTGAGTCAACTTGCTATGGATGTAAATATTTTGAGTCAACCACGAGGAAATTGTCTGCACGTTGCTATGGATGTAAATATCCGCACCAATTCTGATTAATGAACTAGGACGCTCGTAGCCAGCGAACGTTCGCCTGGGAGGGTGACAGGCGCGAACGTTTTTTGTGTCATTTTTAGTTGCAAGAGGGTGGCAGTCTTTTGGGAGCGACATGACAATTTCTTCAAAAAATGCAATTTTTTGGTTTAAAACTGTGGTCGTTTGATTTTTCTTCACAACTAAAACTGCCATTAAATGGCGTTCGCTTGCCACCCTCTCTTAGTGAACGGCAGATATCGGCCGATATTACAATAAACCGGCTGATTTATCGCTTCCAGGTGTGTGAACAATAAGATAAATCTGCTGATTTACCCCTTATCTCAGGTCAACCAATGAATTTTTGATAAGCGATATCTCCAACATTCATATTAGATATTGGTATTTATTTAAAATTGATTTATCAGAGATTGATTTGCGACCTTGATCAGGAAGGTGGTCCCTTAACAGTAATTGCAGAGTTATCGTGCATTAGGCTGAACCTCTTACCCCTTGTTACTCCGTCACCACGACTACAAAGAAGACGAGAGGTGACCACCAAAATGAGTCGATCTGGGCGACCTTGTGCTTATTGTGACAGATCTTGTCAGATTCATCCCTGCTGCTCCATTCCCACCATGGAGAAAGAAAAGAGAAGCTTCCGACGACCACCACATGCTGCACAAAAGCAGCGGCAGGCTACAAATATTCGGCATCATGCCAAACAGCCCAAAGGCAATCCTAGATCAATTCCTACACCTAAATCTACTATGAACAAGTGGGGCCTGACCTCCTCTCCCACCCCTCCTTCGACCGGTGAGGCCGCCTGAGGAGTAGGGGAGGGGATCTGAGGCAGTTGTGGAGACTCTCGAGAAAAGAGGGGGGTGAGGGAGAGAAAGGAAGGGTGGAAATGAGAGCCTCTAGTGAGAACCCCCTCAAAAAATTTACTTGAAATTTTTTATGTGTCTATGACACGTGGACCCTACCTATCAATACATGAAAAGGGTGGCCTTCAGGTCTCGAACACGTGGATCCCGCTTGTTAGTAAGTTGTTTATTTATGGTGAACATAGTGTATGTTGTCCAACTGAAAGCCAACATAATCTGAGGACCTACGCATGAAGATATATTGTTTAGCCAATTTGTAACCTTCAGGTGACAGGTGTTGTTATCTATGAGAAGCGAAGAAGAGAATAATGGGGATCCACGACACTCAGTGTGTTGTTTTGGTCTTATGACCTTAATTGCGGAAACGACAATGTTATGGCAATGTTGAAGCAGGACGATATGGAAGAACAATTCAGGGATGGAGGAGTTTGACCATTCAAGGGTGAACCGCCTACAAACAAAAAATCTACATGCTAGAATCATAATACAAAGGAACTGGTATTATTGTCGCACTGGCACACCTGATCTGAAGTTTCTCTGCACCTAACCTCTCTATTGTAGACAACAACCGTTTTCTTTCAGCTGCTTTAGTTTATGTTATTTACTTTCAAGTTATTTATTATTCTTGCAGCAATCATCAACTCTTTCACCACTGGTATATTTGTTTCACGGGACAATAAAAATATCTACGGATTTTTGGACAGTCACTTCACACAAGACGACAACTTGTGTGCGACCGAAATGTGAAGGAAATATGCCTTAGAGGCAATAATAAAGTTATTATTTATTTCCTTATATCATGATAAATGTTTATTATTCATGCTAGAATTGTATTAACCGGAAACTTAGTACATGTGTGAATACATAGACAAACAGAGTGTCACTAGTATGCCTCTACTTGACTAGCTCATTGAATCAAAGATGGTTAAGTTTCCTAGCCATAGACATGAGTTGTCATTTGATTAACAGGATCACATTATTAGAGAATGATGTGATTGACTTGACCCATTCCTTCAGCTTAGCACGATGATCGTTTAGTTTGTTGCTACTGCTTTCTTCATGACTTATACATGTTCCTCTGACTATGAGATCATGCAACTCCCGAATACCGGAGGAACACTTTGTGTGCTACCAAACGTCACAGCGTAACTGGGTGATTATAAAGGTGCTCTACAGGTGTCTTTGATGGTACTTGTTGAGTTGGCATAGATCGAGATTAGGATTTGTCACTCCGATTGTCGGAGAGGTATCTCTGGGCCCTCTCGGTAATGCACATCACTATAAACCTTGCAAGCAATGTGACTAATGAGTTAGTTGCGGGATGATGCATTATGGAACGAGTAACGAGACTTGCCGGTAACAAGATTAAACTAGGTATTGAGATACCGACGATCGAATCTCGGGCAAGTAACACACCGATGACAAAGGGAACGACATATGTTGTTACGCGGTTTGATCGATAAAGATCTTCGTAGAATATGTGGGAGCCAATATGAGCATCCAGGTTCCTCTATTGGTTATTGACCGGAAATGAGTCTGGTCATGTCTACATAGTTCTCGAACCCGTAGGGTCCGCACGCTTAACGTTCGGTGACGATCGGTATTATGAGTTTATGTGTTTTGATGTACCGAAGGTTGTTCGGAGTCCAGGGTGAGATCAGGGACATGACGAGGAGTCTCGAAATGTTAGAGACATAAAGATCGATATATTGGAAGGCTATATTCGGACATCGGAAAGGTTCTGAGTGGTTCGGATATTTATCGGAGTACCAGAGAGTTACGGGAATTCGCCGGGGAGTATATGTGCCTTATTGGACTTCAGGGGAGATAAAGAGGGGCTTCCTGGGGCAGGCCACGTGCCCCCCAAGGCCTAGTCCGAATTGGACTAGGGGAAGGGGCGGCGCCCCCTCCTTCCTTCTCTCCTACTCCTACTCCTTGGAAGGGGGGAATCCTACTCCCGGTGGGAGTAGGACTCCCCAGGGTGCGCCATAGTAGAGGGCCGGCCTCCTCCTCCCTCCAGCCTTTATATACGTGGCCAGGGGTTACCCCATAGACACACAAGTTGATCATTGATCTTTTAGCCGTGTGCGGTGCCCCCCTCCACCATAATCCACCTCGGTTATATCGTAGCGGTGCTTAGGCGAAGCCCTGTTCCGGTAGCATCATCATCACAGCACGCCGTCGTGCTGACGAAACTCTCCCTCGAAGCTCTACTGGATCGTGTGTTCGCGGGACGTCACCGAGCTGAACGTGTGTAGATCGCGGAGATGCTGTACCTTCGGTGCTAGATCGGTCGATCGTGAAGACGTACGACTACATCAATCGGGTTGTCATAACGCTTCCACTTACGGTCTACGAGGGTACGTAGACGATACTCTCCCCTCTCGTTGCTATGCATCACCATGATCTTGCGTGTGCGTAGGATTTTTTTGAAATTACTACGTTCCCCAACAGTGGCATCCGAGCCAGGTTTATGCGTAGATGTTATATGCATGAGTAGAACACAAAGGATTTGTGGGCGTGGATATATACATATTGCTTGCCGCCACTAGTTGATTCTTGATTCAGCGGCATTGTTGGATGAAGCGGCTCAGACCGACATTACGCGTACGATTACGCGAGACTGGTTCTACCGACGTGCTTCGCACACAGGTGGCTAGTGGGTGTCTGTTTCTCCAACTTTAGTTGAATCGGATTCAATGAACAGGGTTCTTTCTGAAGATCTAAAAGCAATCACTATACCGCGTTGTGGTTTTTGATGCGTAGGTACGAACGGTTCTTGCTCAGCCCGTAACAGCCACATAAAACTTGCAACGACAAAGTAGAGGACGTCTAACTTGTTTTGCAGGGCATGTTGTGATGTGATATGGTCAAGAAATGATACTAAATTTTATTGTATGAGATGATCATGTTTTGTAACACAGTTATCGGCAACTGGCAGGAGCCATATGATTGTCGCTTTATTGTATGAAATGCAATCGCCATATAATTGTTTTACTTTATCACTAAGCGGTAGCGATAGTCGTAGAAGAATAGTTGGCGCGACGACAACAATGTTTCGATGGAGATCAAGGTGTCAAGTGATACGTCTCCGTCGTATCTACTTTTCCAAACACTTTTGCCCTTGTTTTGGGCTCTAACTTGTATGATTTGAATGGAACTAACCCGGACTGACGCTGTTTTCAGCAGAATTACCATGATGTTGTTTTATGTGCAGAAAACAAATATTCTCGGAATGACCTGAAACTCCACGGGAGGTCTTAGAAAAAATAATAAAAAATCCTCGCCAAATATGAAGACCAGGGGTCCCACACCCTTCTCACGAGGGTGGGGGGCGCCCCCCTAGGGCGCACCCCCCTACCTCGTGGGCCCCCTGTTGACCCTCCGACGCCAACCAACTCTATATATTTGCTTTTGGAGAGAAAAAAATCAGAGAGAAGAAATCACCGCGTTTTACGATTCGGAGCCGCCACCAAGGCCTAAAACCTCTCGGGAGGGCTAATCTGGACTCCGTTCGGGGCTTCGGAGAGAGGGATTCGTCGCCGTCGTCATCATCAACCATCCTCCATCACCAATTTCATGATGCTCACCGCCGTGCGTGAGTAATTCCATCGTAGACTTGCTGGATGGTGATGGGTTGGATGAGATTTATCATGTAATCGAGTTAGTTTTGTTAGGGTTTGATCCCTAGTATCCATTATGTTCTGAGATTGATGTTGCTATGACTTTGCTATGCTTAATGCTTGTCACTAGGGCCCGAGTGCCATGATTTCAGATCTGAACCTATTATGTTTCCATGAATATATGTGAGTTCTTGATCCTATCTTGCAAGTCTATAGTCACCCACTATGTGTTATGATCCGGCAACCCCGAAGTGGCAATAATCGGGACCACTCCCGGTGATGACCATAGTTTGAGGAGTTCATGTATTCACTATGTGCTAATGCTTTGTTCCGGTTCTCTATTAAAAGGAGGCCTTAATATCCCTTAGTTTCCAATAGGACCCCGCTGCCAGGGGAGGGTAGGACAAAAGATGTCATGCAAGTTCTTTTCCATAAGCACATATGACTATATACGGAATACATGCCTACATTACATTGATGAATTGGAGCTAGTTCTGTGTCATCCTATGTTATGACTGTTACATGATGAACCGCATCCGGCATAATTATCCATCACTAATCCGGTGCCTACGAGTTTTCCATATACTGGTTCTCGCTTATTTACTTTTCCGTTGCTACTGTTACAATCACTACAAAATACTAAAAACATTACTTTTGCTGTCTTTACTTTTGTTGCCGCTACCACCACTATTATATTACTTTGCTACTAAACACTTTGCTGCAGATACTAAGTTTCCAGGTGTGGTTGAATTGACAACTCAGCTGCTAATACTTGAGAATATTCTTTGGCTCCCCTTGTGTCGAATCAATAAATTTGGGTTGAATACTCTACCCTTGAAAGCTGTTGCGATCCCCTATACTTGTGGGTTATCAAGACTAATTTCTGGCGCCATTGCCGGGGAGCATAGCTCTATTCTTTGAGTCACTTGGGATTTATATCTGCTGGACACTATGAAGAACTTGAGAGATCCAAAAACCAAGATCTATCCCTCAACTACGAGGGGGGGGGGGGTAAGGAACTGCCATCTAGCTCTACACTTGATTCACCTTCTGTTATGAGTAAGTTTGTGACACCTACACCTGCTTCTGCTATTCGTTCTGATATGTCGCATGTTATTGATGATGCCACTTCTGCTATGCATGATACTTATGATGAAACTGCTTCTATGCCTGATACTACTGTGCCCCTTAGTGAATTTCTTGATGAACAAATTGCTAGGGCTAGAGAAAGAGAAATTATTGAATCTGAATACGATGATGATAGTGATGATGAAAATATGCCTGTTATTCCTGAGGGTTATTTATTTGATCAAGATGCTTCTTTAGCTATTTTAGCTTGCAGAGATAGATATGAGCTTAAGAGGTTATTAATTAAATGGAACAAAGAATCACTTAGAGATAGAATGAAACCCGATCCTGCTTTTGCTACTTCACCTATATGTGTTCCTGATAAAGATTATGAATTCTCTGTTGATCCTGATATAATTACTTTGGTTGAATCTGATCGGTTTTATGGCTATGAATCTGAAACTGTTGTGGCACATCTTACTAAGTTAAATGATATAGCTGCCCTATTCACTAATAATGAGAGATCACGTTACCTCTATTTACTCAAAATATTTCCGTTCTCATTAAAGGGTGATGCTAAGATATGGTTTAATTCTCTTGATCCTGGTTGTATGCGTAGTCCCCAGGATATGATATATTACTTCTCTGCTAAATATTTCCCTGCTCATAAGAAACAAGCTGCTTTGAGGGAAATATACAACTTTGTGCAAATTAAAGAAGAGAGTCTCCCACAAGCTTGGGGGAGGCTTCTCAAGTTACTTAATGCTTTGCCTGATCATCCTCTTAAGAAACCTGAAATACTTGATATCTTTTATAATGGACTAACCGATGCTTCCAGAGATTACCTGGATAGTTGTGCTGGTTCTCTTTTTAGGGAAAGAACAGCGGATGAAGCTGAAATTCTATTGAATAATATGTTGACAAATGAAAATAATTGGGCACCTCCTGAGCCAGCTCCTGAGACATCTCCTGCTCCAATTACCGAGCCTATTCCTAAACCAACTCCGAAGAAGAGAGGTATTCTATTTCTCAGTCCCGAAGATATGCAAGAGGCAAAGAAATCTATGAAAGAAAAAGGTATTAAAGCTGAAGGCGTTAAGAATTTACCTCCTATTGAAGAAATACATGGTCTTAATTCACCACCTGTTGAAGAAACATATGATCTCAATTATGTATTCACTGAAGAACCTCCTGATCCCGATATCCCGACACAGATAGTAAAGGTAAATTCTCTCTATAGATATGATAAAGCTGAAGTTCCTCCTACTAAAATTGCTAGTCAATGCTTGGATGAGTTTGATAACTTTATGTATAAGCAAGACGACTTCAATGCTTATTTTGGTAGACAATTAAAAGAAAATGCTTATATGATTAGACGCTTGGGTGATTATATGGCTGATATTAAAGGTGAACTTAAAATTATTAGCAAACATGCTTCTATGGTTACCACTCAAGTAGAACAAGTACTTAAAGCTCAAAAATAAGTGCTTGATGAAATGAATAGTAAGAGAAATGATTATGCTGTTAGAGTGGCTACTAGAACTGGTAGAATGACTCAGGAACCTTTGTATCCTGAAGGCCACCAAAGAGAATCGAGCAAGATTCTCAAAGAAATAATATTGATGTTCCTAGTTCTTCTAAAAAGAAGAAGAAAAATGATAGAACTGTGCAAACTTCTAGTGAACCTATTGCTGAACCACCTGATAATCCAAATGATATTTCTATGTCTGATGCTGAAACACAATCTGGTAATGAACATGAACCTAGTAAAAATATTAATGATAATGTTCATGATGATGCTCAACCTAGTAATGACAATGATTTAGAAATTGAACCTGCTGTTGATCTTGATAACCCACAATCAAAGAATCAACGTTATGATAAAAGAGACTTTGTTGCTAGGAAACATGGTAAAGAAAGAGAACCTTGGGTTCAGAAGCCCATGCCTTTCCCTCCGAAACCATCCAAGAAAAAGGATGATGAGGATTTTGAGCGCTTTGCTGAAATGATTAGGCCTATCTTTTTGCGTATGAGATTAACTGATGTGCTCAAAACAAATTCTTATGCTAAATATATGAAAGATATCATCACTAATAAAAGAAAGATACCGGAAGCTGAAATTTCCACCATGCTTGCTAATTATACTTTTAAGGGTGGAATACCAAAGAAACTTGGAGACCCCGGAGTACCTACTATACCTTGCTCCATTAAAAGAAATTATATTAAAACTGCTTTATGTGATCTTGGAGCCAGTGTTAGTGTTATGCCTCTCTCTTTATATCGTAGACTTAACTTGAATAAGTTGACACCTACTGAAATATCTTTGAAAATAGCTGATAAATCAACTGCTATACCTGTCGGTATTTGTCAGGATGTGCCTGTTGTGGTTGCAAACATTACTATTTTAACGGACTTTGTTATACTTGATATTCCCGAGGATGATAGTATGTCTATTATTCTTGGAAGACCTTTTCTTAATACTGCAGGGGCTGTTATTGATTGCAACAAAGGCAATGTCACTTTTCATGTTAATGGTAATAAGCATACGGTACACTTTCCGAGGAAACAACCTCAAGTTCATAGTATCAACTCTATTGGAAAAATTCCATCAATTATATTTGGAGGTTTTGAATTTCCTCTTCCTACTATCAAGAAGAAATATGATATTCTTATTATTGGGGATGTGCATATCCCCGTTGAGGTAACTTAGTGTTATTCGAAATTTCTCCGGTTTCATGATTATCGGAATGAGTTTGTTAACAAGACTTGATCAACCTTGTTAGTGGATTCTTTTTGATGAGCATGAGATGGATGAAACTAGAAGCACAAACTTTTGTACCCTCTCTATATTTTCTGTTATTTATATTAAATAAAGTAAAAATAGTATTTTCTGTCTATTTCCTAACTTATCCGTGCAATATAAAAATATCCCGAAAATAAAAGTCCTCAGAATGCCATGCCAATTTAATATGATTTTTCGGGAATATTTGAGGATATACTGTGCAAAAATTACCGTGGGAGGAGCTGCCACCTGGCCATGAGGGTGGTGGGCGCCCCCCCTATAGGGCGCGCCCCCTGCCTCATGGGCCCACGGTGGCCCTCCTCCACTTATCCCAGCACCCATCTTCTTCCTCTATCTCACACAAACCCGAAAAACCAACTCAAGCACGAGTTCCAGCCACTTTTGTTGCGATTTTCGATCTCCTTGCTCAAAGCACCTCTCTCAAAACTGCTTGGGAGATTGTTCCTTGGTATGTGACTCCTCCATTGGTCCAATTAGTTTTTGTTCTAGTGCTTTATTCTTTGCAAATTTGTGTTGCATAGGTGACCATGTTCTTGAGCTTGCATGTCAAATTTATATGGTTCCAAGTAGTTCTAATGCTTGATATAGGCTCTAGGCACTTGTAGGAGTAGTTGCTATCAGTTTTATTGAGTTTGGTTCATTTTTGTTTGAAGTTACTAAAAATTTCAGAATTTTTCAGAGAAAAGCAATATGTTTAGGAAGATGTTCCAAGGTGGTTCCTCTAAGAAGCAAGGACCCAGGATTGCTATGCGCGATGCTGACGAGGATCCACCAAGAGACGCTCCAGTACGGCCTTGCGAATGGCCGTCGGAAAATTTTATGGACCGTGTGGGAATTAAAGAAGAGTTCAAATCATATTTGCGCAATGCCGGTCTTGAGGATTTTGAGGCTAACAAATGCCCCCAATATCATGATCTCACAAGTTCATTTGTGAGGAGGTTTGAGTATTCATCTTCGCGTAATTCTCATTCAGTCATGTTTGATCTTTATGACAAATCTTATACCATGGACTTAGAGGATTTCACTTCTGCTTGCGAACTTCCATCATGGGGTAGTATTAGGGATCCCCTAAATCTGAATTTAGAAACTTTCTTGCTAGTATAACTATAGGGGAATCCAGAGACATAACGCAGGCTACCATAGGGAGCATTCACTTTCCTTCTATAGATTATTTTGCTCTCTTCATTGGTAGATGCATAAATGCTAAGGATGAAGCATGTCACATGTGTGTCCCTGATCTTAGCATTCTTAGGAGTGCTGTGTTAGGAGACCAATCTTATCATATGGGAGCCATTGTAGCTCGTAGGTTGCATCATAATAGACATAATGGAGATTTCTTTGGAGGAATTTATGCAACCCGCTTAGCTCATTTTCTTGAAATAGACATTCGTGAGGGTGATATGGAGTTGCCTCCTGCATATTTAGATTATAACTCTATGGCTTCGCACCAGTTTGTCGAGAGGCCTGAATCACCTCTCTTATATCGCTTAATTTTTTATAAACGACGTGTTTTCTGTATTACTCTCCCTGCTCCTGCCTTCTTTGATTCACAGACAAAAGGAAGATATGTTATTACTAGAGAAGAGGCAGAAGAGTACGAGAGGAGAGCGGAGGCAGCCTGACTCCACGCTGCAGCTCAGCAGGCGATAAGCGCTGCACATCAGTATGATCCCAACTATTCTTCCTCATCACAGTACGACCCCAACAACTATTATTATGGATATCCGCCAGGCCAGCCGTGGCCATAGACCAACTTAGACCAAAATCCTAAGCTTGGGGGAGTACGTATTTCTCACCGACATTACATTTACATTCACACACACTCATTCCTAAATGTTGGTGCTCATACTTTTTCACTGTAATATCCATGCTAGTTTATTTTCCTTTTCCTGCTTTCTTCTTGTGTGTTTGTTAAACCTTAAGAAAAACCAAAAAATTAGTACTAGTTTATTTCTCTGCTGTAGTAGTAATAATTAAAAAGAAAACCAAAAAATATTTCCCGTTCTTCTTTTGCTTGTTGGGAGCTTTCCCGTGTAAATAGTTTTATTTCTTTTCTTTTCTTTGGGGGTCAGTAGGAGAAGACCATAATTAAATTGTTGAAGTGGCTCTTATATGCATTATTGTTGAATTAACCAAAGAGCCCATATTGCCTTGTCGTCTCCTGTTTATTGAATGCTCGCAGATTCCAGCTTAGTCCAATGCACGTGCACTATTATTATTATTCACACCGTTCGGCCGTGCAAGTGAAAGGCAAGTATGATGATATATGATGGACTGACCGAGATGAGAAAAGCTGGTATGAACTCGACCTCTTTTGTTTTTGTAAATATGATGAGCCCGTCGTTCTTGATTCAGCTTATTATGAATAAACATGTTTTCAATGACAATTAGAGATCATAGTTGTTTGTGCCATGCTTGATTAGCTATGAGTTATAATGGTTTACCTTGTGTGCCAACATGCTATTGAGATGATGATGATGTGGTATGATAGGGTGGTATCCTCCTTTGAATGATTTAAGTGACTTGACTTGGCACATGTTCACGCATGTAGTTGAAACAAAATCAACATAGCCTTCACGATATATATGTTCATGGTGGATTATATCCTACTTATGCTTGCATCCAATGTTTATTAATTTTAATGCATGTACATGGCTGTTGTCGCTCTCTAGTTGGTCGCTTCCCAGTCTTTTGCTAGCCTTCACCTGTACTAAGCGGGAATACTGCTTGTGCATCCAATCCCTTAAACCCCAAAGTTATTCCAGATGAGTCCACCATACCTTCCTATATGCGGTATCTACCTGCCGTTCCAAGTAAATTTGTATGTGCCAAACTCTAAACCTTCAAATAAGTATTCTGTTTTGTATGCTCGAATAGCTCATGTATGAACAAAGGCTGTCCTTATCTTCCGTGTTAGGCGGGTTATTCTCAAGAGGAGTGGACTCCGCTCCTCACTCACGAGAAAATGGCTGGTCACTGGGATGCCCAGTCCCATACTTTATGCAAACTAAATCAAAATTAATTGCAAACAAAACTCCCCCTGGGACCTGATGTATGTTGGAGGCACTCGTTGTTTCGAGCAAGCCATGGATTGATGCTTGTTGGTGGAGGGGGAGTATAAACTTTACCATTCTGTTTGAACCGCCTATAATGTGTTTAGCATGGAATATATCGCCATCTCTTAGTTGTTACGTTGACAATGGAAGTATACCGCTCAAAATACAATTTATCTCTATTTCAAAACCGAGCTCTGGCACCTCTACAAATCCCTGCTTCCCTCTGCGAAGGGCCTATCCATTTACTTTTATGCTGAGTCATCACCCTCTTATTAAAAAGCACTAGCTGGAGAGCACAACTGTCATTTGCATTCATCACTATTAATCTATGTTGGGTATGACTATGATTGGATCTCTTTTACCATGAATTACAATGTCTAGTCAGTCCTTGATCTTTAAAGGTGCTCTGCATTTATGTTTTGCGGTCTCAGAAAGGGCTAGCGAGATACCATCTTGTTATATCATATTATGATTGTTTTGAGAAAGTGTTGTCATCCGAGATTTATTATTATGACTTGCTAGTTGATTATGCTATGATATGAGTAATGATGAGACCTGAGAATTATTGCAAGTGTGGTTAGTTATGATCTATGCTGAAAACTTGAATGCTGGCTTGACATAGTTACAACAACAAGAGCAAAGAGAGTTTGTAAAAGTTTTTCTTTCTTTCTTTTAGTTTGTCAACTGAATTGCTTGAGGACAAGCAAGGGTTTAAGCTTGGGGGAGTTGATATGTCTCCATCGTATCTACTTTTCCAAACACTTTTGCCCTTGTTTTGGACTCTAACTTGTATGGTTTGAATGGAACTAACCCGGACTGACGCTGTTTTCAGCAGAATTACCATGATGTTGTTTTATGTGCAGAAAACAAATATTCTCAGAATGACCTGAAACTCCACGGAGGTCTTAGAAAAAATAATAAAAAATCCTCGCCAAATATGAAGACCAGGGGGCCCACACCCTTCTCACGAGGGTGGGCCCCCCTAGGGCGCGCCCCCCTACCTCGTGGGCCCCCTATTGACCCTCCAACGCCAACTCCAACTCTATATATTTGCTTTCGGAGAGAAAAAATCAGAGAGAATAAATCATCATGTTTTATGATACGGAGCAGCTGCCAAGCCCTAAAACCTCTCGGGAGGGCTGATCTGGAGTCCGTTCGGGGCTCCGGAGAGGGGGATTCGTCACCGTCGTCATCATCAACCATCCTCCATCACCAATTTCATGATGCTCACCGCCGTGCGTGAGTAATTCCATCGTAGGCTTGCTGGAAGGTGATGGGTTGGATGAGATTTATCATGTAATCGAGTTAGTTTTGTTAGGGTTTGATCCCTAGTATCCATTATGTTCTGAGATTGATGTTGCTATGACTTTGCTATGCTTAATGCTTGTCACTAGGGCCCGAGTGCCATGATTTCAAATCCGAACCTATTATGTTTTCATGAATATATGTGAGTTCTTGATCCTATCTTGCAAGTCTATAGTCACCTACTATGTGTTATGATCCGGCAACCCCGAAGTGACAATAATCGGGACCACTCCCGGTGATGACCATAGTTTGATGAGTTCATGTATTCACTATGTGCTAATGCTTTGTTCTGGTTCTCTATTAAAAGGAGGCCTTAATATCCCTCAGTTTCCAATAGGACCCCGCTGCCATGGGAGGGTAGGACAAAAGATGTCATGCAAGTTCTTTTCCATAAGCACGTATGACTATATACGGAATACATGCCTACATTACATTGATGAATTGGAGCTAGTTCTGTATCACCCTATGTTATGACTGTTACATGATGAACCGCATCCGGCATAATTATCCATCACTGATCCGGTGCCTACGAGTTTTCCATATACTGGTTCTCGCTTATTTACCTTTCCGTTGCTACTGTTACAATCACTACAAAATACTAAAAAAATTACTTTTGTTGTCTTTACTTTTGTTGCTGCTACCACCACTATCATATTACTTTGCTACTAAACACTTTGCTGCAGATACTAAGTTTCCAGGTGTGGTTGAATTGACAACTCAGCTGCTAATACTTGAGAATATTCTTTGGCTCCCCTTGTGTCGAGTCAATAAATTTGGGTTGAATACTCTACCCTCGAAAGCTATTGCGATCCCCTATACTTGTGGGTTATCAAACTCCCCCCGATTTCTCCGCCCCTCTCCCCTGCCCTCGTGAGTGGAGTAACCGACACACGCCCCCGCTCCTATTTCTCCCCCACGCCCCGCTCTCCCTCGCCCAACCCGCTCTCTTCTGCTCTAAAGCGAGGGCGGCAACTGCCTGCGCGGTTGCAAGGTACGCGTGGCGTCGTGGGGAGTGGAAGAACCGCCCCGGATTCGTGCGTGCGGGTGTCGTTTGGAGAGGTACAAATGTTGCCTCCCCCTAATGCTTGCTCTTAGTTTCGCCAGCTCTGTTGTGGCTTGTCTGTTTCTTCTGTGTGCTCTCGCGTCCGCCTCCTACCCCTTCTTCTGATGGTTGGGTGGGAGATTAGTAGGGGGTTCTTGTGCGTGTGGTGGGTGGATTCCATTCCCGCATGGTCAGATTTGTCTGTGAGATGCTTGTGTGTGCTATTTCTCCCTTCATACCTGTGTGGGTTTCATTTCCCCTTTGGTGATGTCAGTAGTCAGATGCATGTAAGAGAGGGTGTGGTGTTGCGGTTGATACTGGATCTGATGCATCTAATTGTCTTAGTGTTGTTGATTTCGAAGTCTAGATTGTGTCTGTCACATGCTAGTTAGTTTATGGATAATTTTTTTGTTGTACTTGCTTAGATGTTCATCTTTTCATACTTGTTGATATGTTCTAGTTGTTTCATCCTAGGGTTTGATTTAGTTGCTTTTGTATTTATTGTATGATTTTCTACTTGCTAACTATATGCAATCTATCCCCTATTTTCAGTAGGTTGTTCTAGGGTTTGGAGATCCATTCATCAAGGGGTTGTGTTGTCATGGCTTCAAAATCTTCTCCAAGTATTTTATTGTGGTTGGATCTTGTATTTTAAATAGCAGTTTTCTTATATATATGGCTGCCCATATCTTCACTTAGTTGTCTTGTTGGACCGCCCTTTCTTAAAAGTGTGAACTTCTAACAATGTTCATGTGTATGCATTTTACCCTTAGTTTTAGTTAGTGGAGTGTTGCTTAATTTTTATTTGATGAATTGCTGGTGAACTATGTCACCAAGTGTTGTTGGACTTCCCAAATGTTTCATATTTATAGTGTATATCTTTGTTTTTTTGTTATCATTTTCATGGTATTGATATTTAGTTTGCCTGTGAAATACTATTTGTGGTCATGCTATGTCTTTTTTATGTGCTACTTGGATGGGTCACATAGTTGAACTTCTGGTTTTAATTATTGTTTGTTTATAATGAAATTTGGTTGAACTTCTGTTATGCACATTTTGTTTTTACTGCTTTGTTATATATTGTTGAACTTCTGGACATTCATGTTATATGTAGTAGCCCCTCTGGTGTATATTATTTTATATCTAATATGTAAATTTTAGTTAGTTTGTTGTGTTTACTGCTTTGTTAGGTATTGTTGAACTTCTAGGTATTGGACATTGTTGTAAAAGTAGAAGTCCCTTTGGTGTAGGATTGCATATTAGAACTCAGCTGCCTTTTTACTTGCATTTTTTGTAGTTGGTGATGAGTTGAATAGTTCTGAAAAATGCCTGCGATCAAGATGGAGCTTCAGAATTTAATACTGATGCTCCAATATCTGATGCGGCTAAATCACCCACAATCCCTTTAACTATGATTGCTGAGGTTGCTTAGAGCCTTGAGAATTTTTCAAGCCTCGAGGATCTTGCTTCTGCAGCTCTTGCTTCACCTAGTATGTGAAACCCCTTTTATTTTCATTTTAAATTCTCAAGCCATGTTTTTTAACTTGTTCCCATCGTTTGTTTTTTGTTTTTGTTCCTGACTTTTTTTATTTTTCCTTTGTTTTTTGGTGTTCTTTGCAGATGTGTCCACAGAGGGATTTGTGAGAAAACCCCGCTGCTGGTGAGCAGGGGGCTCCGCTGGTCAAAGGTTGTGATTCGGTTCCGGATCTTTTGTGCTCTCTTCAGATGTCAAAGACGCAATCACTGTCTGTCGATGGCACTGAACCTGTCACACAACTGAGGATGTGCCTCTTCAGCTTCTTCTGGAGGACCAACGTAAGAGGAAGAAGCAAGAAGAGTTTGACAAGAAGAGGGCGGGCCCCCTTGAGAAAGGTTTTGATGTTCCTGGATCTATTCATGCGGCTGAGCTCACGGTTGGGGAAGACGTGCCATGTGGCAGTGATGGCACGGTTGTCCCAGTTAAGAAGAAAATCAAGAAGACCGCTGCGAGGAAGCATGTAGTTGGTGGAGTTAATCCTCGGAGGATCCCACGTGTTTCAAGGCTTGCAGAACTTGCTGAAGATGAAGGGCTAGGCCTCGGTGGTATGCCACACCGTAGTCCTTGTGTGCTTGCCACTGCCGTGCCTACACCTTCTCCGCTTGGTGCTGGCGCATCTGGTAAGGGGAAGAAATGCGGCGTCAAGTGCAAGGTTGCACCTGCAAAGGTCAACAAGGGTGAGAAGAAGCGTTCTCGTGTTAATCCAGAGGACGAGGATGATGCTGATTTCAATGCTAATGACGAGGACGACGACGATGATGATGATGTCGCTAATCAGGTATGAATGTCTCATGTTTACCGTTTTTAGAGCATTTGTCGCTATCGCTGTAGTTTTTGTGTTTTTAGCACTTCCTTGGCATACATAGCTGACCTTCTTCTCCATATAGACGAATAAATTAGCTGATCTTCTTTGCTTTTATGGTATTACTGCCTTTGTGTACATAGTTGCACTTCTGGATATATACATGAAGAGATTAGCTTAACTTGTTGGTATACATGTTTGATTAGTGCCTTGGTGTACATGGTTGAACTTCTGCTTTTTAAATTTCCAACATTTTTGAAAGCATGTTAACTTGTGGTCATACATGGTTGTACTGCCTATGTAGACATAGTTGGACTTCTGAAATACATGTTTGATTACTGCCTTGGTGTAGATGGTAGAACTTCTGCTTTTGTAAATTTCCAACAGTTTGAAAGCATCTTAACTTCTGGTCATCCATGGTTGTACTGCCTATGTAGACATAGTTGGACTTCTGAAATGTACTACGTATGTAGGCATTAGTGGAATTTTGGTGAAGCTTGTGTATCTCATTGTTCTGCCTTTCTTCCTTGTCATTGCATTTTTTTCAGTATCAGCTTGTGGAGCGGCCTGATAGGAGGAAGAGAGGAGGCAAAGCGCCCGAAGAAGGTGGCCAAGGAGGAGGTGAGGCGAAACATTTTAACAAGACGATTCGCTACTCACTAGGAGAGGTCAAGGCGTGTGCGAAAATGCTACATGCTAGGCACAAGACGAGGGTTATCAAGGCTGGTTTTGGTTGTGTGTTTGACTTGAAGGTTGATTCCAACATTTCTCATCCTTTGATGGGCAACATTTACACGAGGATCGACCCTACAACCATGATTCTGGAGATAGGTGAGGCGAACAAGGTTCTGCGTATTACAAGTGATGCTATTCACCATCTGTTTGGATTCCCTCAAGGTAGTCGTACCCCTCCTCGGCCCTCGAATGATGGGTTTGATGATGTTGTTATGAGGTTGAAGCGCAAGCTTGGGTACGCTAGGAGTGACGATGCAACGCCCTCGATGCGGCTATATCTCCCACGTGTCGAAGCACGACTTAGAGGCATAACCGCATTGAAAGCAATGTCGCAAGTGAGGTAATCTTCACACAACCATGTAATACATAAGGGAAAAAGATACATAGTTGGCTTACAATCGCCACTTCACACAATTACATGAATAAAGCATTACATCAACCAGTTACAATCAAGGTCCGACTACGGAACCCAAAATAAAAGAAGACTACCCCAAATGCTACACAGATCCCCGATCGACCCCAACTGGGCTCCACTACTGATCAACTAGAAACGAAACAAGACAAAGGACAAGATCTTCATCGAGCTCCTCCTTGAGCTTGGTTGCGTCATCTGCACGGTCTCATCAGCACCTGCAAGCTGGTTTTTGGAAGTATCTGTGAGTCACGGGGACTCAGCAATCTCGCACCCTTGCGATCAAGACTATTTAAGCTTATGGGTAAGGTAAAGGTATGATGTGGAGCTGCAGCAAGCAACTAGCATATATGGTGGCTAACATACGCAAATGAGAGCGAGAAGAGAAGGCAAAGCGCGATCGAGAAACTATGATCAAGAAGTGATCCTAGAACAACCTACGTCAAACATAACTCCAACACCGTGTTCACTTCCCGGACTCCGCCGGAAAGAGACCATCACGGTAACACACGCGGTTGATGTATTTTAATTAAGGTCAACTTCAGGTTTTCTACAACCAGACATTAACAAATTCCCATCTGCCCATAACCGCTGGCACGGCTTTCGAAAGTTCAAATCCCTACAGGGGTGTCCCAACTTAGCCCATCACAAGCTCTCACGGTCAATGAAGGATATTCCTTCTAGCGGGAAGACCCGATCAGGCTTGGAATCCCGGTTACAAGACATCCTCGACAATGGTAAAACAAGTCCAGCAAGACCGCCCAATGCGCCGACATCCTGATAGGAGCTGCACACATCTCGTTCTCAGGGCAACACCAGATGAACACTACGTACAGCTAAAACCAGCCCTCAAGTTTCCCCGAGGTGGCGCCGCAAGTGGCTCTAGTTTGGACCAACACTTAGACAAGCACTGGCCCGGGGGGGTTAAAATAAAGATGACCCTCAGGATGTGCGAATCCCAAGGGAAAAAAGTCTAGGTGGTGAATGGTAAAACCAAGGTTGGGCCTTGCTGGAGGAGTTTTATTCAAAGCAAACTGTCAAGGGGTTCCCATTATAACCCAACCGCGTAAGGAACGCAAAATCCTGGAACATAAAGCCGATATGACGGAAACTAGGGCGGCAAGAGTGGAACAAAACACCAGGCATAAGGCCGAGCCTTCCACCCTTTACCAAGTATATAGATGCATTAATTAAATAATATATATTGTGATATCCCAACAAGTAAACATATTCCAACTAGGAACAACATCTCCATGTTCCAACAAGGAACAAACTTCAATATTCACCTGCAACTAACAACGCTATAAGAGGGGCTGAGCAAAGCGGTAACATAGCCAAACAACGGTTTGCTAGGACAAGGTGGGTTAGAGGCTTGGTTCAACAATATGGGTGGCATGATAAGCAAGTGGTAGGTATCGCAGCATAGGCATAGCAAAAGAGCGAGCAACTAAGCAAGCAAAGATAGAAGTGATTTCGAGGGTATGGTCATCTTGCCTGAAATCCCGCAAGGAAGAAGAAACGAGTCCATGAAGAAGATAAACAGACGTAACCAACGGATCCTCACAAACGCAACGTTACTGGAACCAACCCGAAGAAGCAACACCGGAAAGAAGCAAACAATCAGGGTAAACAACCATCACATAATCATGACATGATGCACAATCAAGTATGATGCATGTCCGGTTTAATGAAACATGGCATGGCAAAGTGCACAAACAACCCTACAAATTAAGTGGAGCTCAACATGCAACTCCATTGCATATTGACGAAACACCACATTCAAGTTATTTAGTTCGATCTTGTTTATGTACCCAACAATATTAAATGTTGTTAAACATGACAAGAGGGTGAAGCAAATGAAAACTACCTATTTAGGCAAGTTTAAATGAGGCCGAAACGACAAACAACAAGTCCGGAAACTCCTCATGTGCATATTTTAAGGTTTGGTACTGTCCTGCCCTAAACACAATTTTAGATTTGTTAAACATGCAAAGTGATGTCACCAAGTTAAACTGGGCATTTTTCTACCCCATTTACATATAAGGTTTATTAAAATCCGAGTTACGGTTATTTAGTTATGAATTAAAGCATTTTAGCATGACATAGGAGCAAATTTAAATAAGCATCATTTTAACATTTTAAACATGGATGAAAATGACATATTATGAAACTAGACAAAATTCTAAGCAAGTTTCATATATAAATTGTTTTAATCTGATGCACGGTTATTAAGTTATTATATGCATGAAGTTTAGGGACCTATCTGCAAAAACAGTGTTCTCTGAAAAAAAAGGAAAAAACGTTCAAGAAAAAAACATGCGTTGGGCCGAAACTGAGATCTGGCCCAGGCGCGGGGGAGCTGCTCACATCGGACCTTAAGGCCGGGCGAGGGGAGTGGCTTGGGCCTTGGGGCGCTGCGGCTGTAGAGGCCCAGGCGCTGGATCGGGACGCGGTCAACGCAGGGGGGGATCGAGCAAGACTCCGCTGTGGCCTCATCTCGAAGCAGAGGGAGCAGGCTGGATCTGCTGGTTCGTTCGACAGGGGAGGCAGTGGCAGCAGTGGGTGAGGTGGAGGCCATCGGGAAGACACAAGGCGAGGCAGCTGGTCTCCAGTAGGACAGCGGGACGACTTGGAAGCGGGGACGCAGGGCCTCGCCGGGTGTGATGGAGACAGCGACGAGTGGAGCAGGGAGGTGATGGGAGCTGCAAGGCCATGGCGAAGCTCCTGCACAGCGCGGCGACAGAATTAGAGATGAGAGAGACCTCGGGAAGGAAAAGAGAGAGGAGAAAAAGGACGCGACGACAATGGCCTGGAGCAGTTGCTGGTCTTGGTCGCCGGTGGAGGGGTCGGCGAGGACGTGGTGGCGGGCTGGTTGAAGACGAGGTGCAGAGGGACAGCGTCCATGCGGGGCTGACGCAGGGAGCGGCGACGCGAGGTGGAAGAGAAAGGTGGGGCGCGGCTGGCTGGGGCCTCGAGCCCAAGCGTGATGAGGAGAAGGCAGGGAGCAGGGGGATCGAGCAGAGGAGCTCGGTGGGGTTGGATCGAGAAGGCAGGGGAGTAGATCCGGTTGGCTCGGCGCTGAAAAACAAGGAGAGGAAGGATCCCGAGGGAGAGGGTAGGAAGGTGGCGGCGACGGGAGGGTGGATGGGACAGACCTCCTAATTTTTAGGGTTGGACCAAATATATACGCTGGTGGGATTGGTTAGGGGCTAACGGATCGCTCCGATCGTAATCGGACGATCCCGGATACATAGGTTAGGGGACCCAATTAACAAAACAAAGATGTTTTGTAGACGTTTGGGGATGATCCGGACACAATGGTGATGACTGCTCGGGTGGTCCGGGACAATTTCGGACACGCACGCGAGGAGGGCCGCGGGCTGATGAGAGAGGTTAGGTAGGGCCTGACGGATTGTGAAGAGTGGGTTGGTCTGAGAGAAAAGGAGAGAGATGCAGCCCGGCATGGTTTCCGGATACCGAAAACGTCCGACGTTAGACTGGCTATATTGCCGCTATAGTTATCCGTTGGGGCATCAAACCATCTCCGAATGCGATGAAACTTGACAGGCGGTCTATCTACACTATAATAAGACCACCACACGTCAACTCTCATCCCATTCCGAGAACATTTTCCGGCCACTTATAAAATACTATTTCGGATATGCCGCGGGCGTGTGCAAGTGTGGTTGGTCTCAGAACGGACAACGGAGAGAACTCGGAGAACCCGGACGAACGCAAGTTTTGAAAACATGATGATGCAATGCATATGATGACATGATGAAATGCAACACGCAAGCAAAAGACATGGCAACGACGGCGAATAACTGGAAGACACCTGGCGCAACGGTCTCGGGGCGTCACAACACTCCACCACTATGAGAGGATCTCGTTTCGAGATCTAGAATGGCACCGGAGGGAAAACGGAAGAGCAAGAGAAGAGGTAAAACTAAGTTGCTTCTTTGACAAATGAGTGAGACCAAAGAACCTTGAAAAGGTTAAGCCATTCGAGAGAAGCATACAACGGAGATGACGAAGCTGAAAACACTCCGTTAGAAAAGAGGAACAAGGGAGAACAACTTCGGGCAGCACTCCGATTGGAAAGAAAAGGAATTGAATAAGAACTTGGGAAAAGGGGAACAATACTCCAGTTAAAACAAGATAGGGAAGGAATTAAACTTGACAAGATGAGAGGATACTTGAAAAGAGGACACGACACTCCGGTTAAAAGGATAAGCACGAAAAGAACATGGTCCTGACAATCCGAGATGATGAGTGAAAAGAGCAACACCTCAATGCCTCCGGATGAAAGAATCAAAGGTAGATCGTCGGAACAAAAGAGCGGAGAAGAAAAATAACAACTCCTAAGACAATTGAACTTCTAAAGCACCGTTGCAAGAAAGGATTGCACGGGGTTGTTGGGAAAACAATAATGAAGAGGATAAGCTTGTGGCGGGCTTATGGAAAACATCTCAAGAACTTGAGGTGAAATTCTGCCACTAAAGAAAACAATATTGGATTGATAAGAACAAGAAGACGAGGAACTTGTTCATCAGAAGGATAAAGAAGAACTTGGGTCATTTATGAGCACCATAAATAGCCAAATCCTTAGGGAAGGCTTTAGGTGAAACATAACCCAAGATAATTCCAACGAATAGGTTGATGGATTTAAAATACCTCATTCTTAACAATATGTGAATCATGAAACATGAGCTCAAATTATCAAGAATGACATAATACCACCTCCAATGATACGGTAGAAAGAATTGCACTCCGGATTGCAAGATGAAGAATACTTGAGCTCCTTTGCAAAGAATCTCGATGAATACTTCGAGAAGGAATTAAATCCTTGATGAACCATCATGTAGAGCCTCCATGAAGAACTCCGGTAATAAAAGAATGATCAAACGAAATGAAGGATGAAAAGAATAAGGTTGAAGCCTTGCAATGATAAGATGGATCTTCATGATGATGAAAGCTTGGAACTCCGGGAAAAATAAAAGATGAACCAATTCAAACCGAGAATTTGATGAACCTCTGGAATAATTAAATTTACTCGATGAAACAAGAATAAGAATTACATTATGCTTATCCTTCACCAATTCAAATTGATGACAAGCAATGGATTTGGCATACTACTTATTCTCGTATAAAGGATTAAGATAGATATAGCGTAAACTTGAGAAGGTCTTCAACGAACCACCGGTAGGATAGAAATAACAAATAAATTGATATGATAAATGAAAGAAGAGAAACTTGAATGAACCACCATAATAATTGAAAATGAACGAAGGAAAGATAAAGAAACACCGGGAAGAGTTAGAGAATGAATGAAGATACTTCAGGGAATTTGATATATGAGAATGAATAGATCACAAACTGATAAGAGAATACTTTAATGATGCACCGGTAAGATTTGGAGAATGATAACTGAAAGCTGAGAATGAATAAACCTGAAATGATGGACTCCAGATAATCAAACTGAGAAGACTCTTGAATTGCTTAGGATGGGTGAAAATAATTGCCACAATTGAAAACAATTATGAGAGGATGGCATCAAGCTAGAACCATGAATCTCTGAGAGAGCGGATACGATATGGAGGAAAAACTCTTCTTCGGTCATCAAAATCTGAGAATGACGACGAGAAATACCATCATGACTTATTTAGGCACTCCGGAAGAATCAAAACGAAGAGGTTGAGCCAATGATGAAAAGAATTTGAAAGATCTTGGAGAAACCCTCTGACTGGTGAAAATTCATTCTTACGTCACACTTCAAAAAGAAATTTGGATAGCTCCGGGAAAATAAGAAGAGTCAGGTAAGATCCTGGGAAAAGACCTGCGGGTTAGGGCCCACTCAAAAGAAAACACCGTTGAATGATTTACAAGAGAGAAAGCACCGGTTGAATTAAATGGCTTGAATAAGATAGCATTCCCGAAAGATCTTGAAAGAATGAGAATAAACTCCAACATCTTCTGAGGTATCTTCAGCACTCCGGAACAATAGAATAGTGAGCGGTGAAAGATTATGAGGTGCACCGGCATGAGAAGGTATTTGAAACGATGAAAAAGGATATGATCAACACCAAAGTTTGATTTGAATCCACCGGAGAAGAAAACGAGTGAAGAGAGACGACCTTGATGCTCCGTTAAAATCTTCCTGAGCATCACCGGGTAAGAAACATAGACGGAAAAGGAATGAAGAGGCCTCGCATCAATAAGATGGATACTTGACTAAGATATCTGAGTCCTTGAAGAAAAAGGGTAGGTGGGTGGGAAAACAAAGGCAACTTGGGGACGGATGAAACAACCAACGTTGAGATCTTAGATTGAATCTTGCGGATGTGGAATGATCGGGTCCACTGGAAAAGAAACACGCCGGTTGAAAAGGATTGACATGACAATCTCGATTATCATGAAGGATTAGTATTCGCATAAAAATGTGAGAACACTGCTTAGGAAAGGTATGGAATCAACATTTAACTTCGAAGCAACTCGAATACCACAACTCAAAACAAAACAAAGGATTGGCTTGCAGAATAAGCCGGAACAAACATATGGTAGATATTTCGTCCGAAGTTTTCGTGGTGGGGCCTACACGGGCTCGATCGTACAACACCATCATGTACAAGGCAGTGCACATGATATACGAAGCATCCCCGAGTCGGCATAGCCAAGGACTCTTTAAGACACAACGAGACCACTGTAAAACCGACCGTGAATAGGCGGACCACTAGACGTCGAACCCCAATTTCATATCATACATCTGTCGAAAAGATATCCTAAGAGCTACTTGAATTCCCAATTATAAACTCCTGAAACTTTCCCGGTTATGCAATCAAGTGTTGGGGATACAGGGGAAGCATAATATCTCACCCAAAACTAACAAATCCTACATCCAGCTGTATCCATCCTTCAACACATAACCAAGAAACCTTCGGAAATCATCTACCTCAACCTTCGAAAAGCATCCATTATACGAGTTATGGCAATACTCCCGAACTCCCGCCCCAGTACTGGGTGGCGTCGAGGTTATCTCACCAACAACTGCATAAAAGAGATTTTCGATGTCGACGAAACTAAACTCAAGTATTCCAGAACTGCAATGATAAAATTGTGACGACAACACCTCGGATCTCAACTCCCCGGGACACTGCCACAACCCCTAAATGACAGGAGGCACCAAGAACAATGTTCTCATCACAAAACCATCAGAACGATTCCAAGATACCCGCGCGATCCTAAATTTTTTTTTGTGAAAATTTGAGAAGAGAAGAGTCAAAACTCTACGTCAGGATGCCTTATCAGAGCGATGAAGGGACTGGGGAGTAAAAAGAACTCCTAAACTCTCCGATATATAATTCCTAAATGACTCAAAACATTTTTTCTAGACTCACCTCGTCAGCTAATTCGATCAAGCAGTGGGGGCTCCTAAGGTCGGGGAAGGCTCTGATTACCAACTTGTAACGCCCTTGATGCGGCTATATCTCCCACGTGTCGAAGCACGACTTAGAGGCATAACCGCATTGAAAGTAATGTCGCAAGTGAGGTAATCTTCACACAACCCATGTAATACATAAGGGAAAAAGATACATAGTTGGCTTACAATCGCCACTTCACACAATTACATGAATAAAGCATTACATCAACCAGTTACAATCAAGGTCCGACTACGGAACCCAAAATAAAAGAAGACTACCCCAAATGCTACACAGATCCCCGATCAACCCCAACTGGGCTCCACTACTGATCAACTAGAAACGAAACAAGACAAAGGACAAGATCTTCATCGAGCTCCTCCTTGAGCTTGGTTGCGTCATCTGCACGATCTCATCAGCACCTGCAAGCTGGTTTTTGGAAGTATCTGTGAGTCACGGGGACTCAGCAATCTCGCACCCTCGCGATCAAGACTATTTAAGCTTATGGATAAGGTAAAGGTATGATGTGGAGCTGCAGCAAGCGACTAGCATATATGGTGGCTAACATACGCAAATGAGAGTGAGAAGAGAAGGCAAAGCACGATTGAGAAACTATGATCAAGAAGTGATCCTAGAACAACCTACGTCAAACATAACTCCAACACCGTGTTCACTTCCCGGACTCCGCCGGAAAGAGACCATCACAGTAACACACGCGGTTGATGTATTTTAATTAAGGTCAACTTCAGGTTTTCTACAACCGGACATTAACAAATTCCCATCTGCCCATAACCGCGGGCACGGCTTTCGAAAGTTCAAATCCCTGCAGGGGTGTCCCAACTTAGCCCATCACAAGCCCTCACGGCCAACGAAGGATATTCCTTCTAGCGGGAAGACCCGATCAGGCTCGGAATCCCGGTTACAAGACATCCTCAACAATGGTAAAACAAGTCCAGTAAGACCGCCCGATGCGCCGACATCCTGATAGGAGCTGCACACATCTCGTTCTCAGGGCAACACCGGATGAACACTACGTACAGCTAAAACCAGCCCTCAAGTTTCCCCGAGGTGGCACCGCAAGTGGCTCTAGTTTGGACCAACACTTAGACAAGCACTGGCCTGGGGGGTTAAAATAAAGATGACCCTCGGGATGTGCGACTCCCAAGGGAAAAAGGCTAGGTGGTGAATGGTAAAACCAAGGTTGGGCCTTGCTGGAGGAGTTTTATTCAAAGCGAACTGTCAAGGGGTTCCCATTATAACCCAACCGCGTAAGGAACGCAAAAGCCGGGAACATAACACCGATATGACGGAAACTAGGGAGGCAAGAGTAGAACAAAACACCAGGCATAAGGCCGAGCCTTCCACCCTTTACCAAGTATATAGATGCATTAATTAAATAAGATATATTGTGATATCCCAACAAGTAAACATATTCCAAGTAGGAACAACATCTCCATGTTCCAACAAGGAACAAACTTCAATATTCACCTGCAACTAACAACGCTATAAGAGGGGCTGAGCAAAGCGGTAACATAGCCAAACAACGGTTTTCTAGGACAAGGTGGGTTAGAGACTTGGTTCAACAATATGGGTGGCATGATAAGCAAGTGGTAGGTATCGCAGCATAGGCATAGCAAAAGAGCGAGCAACTAAGCAAGCAAAGATAGAAGTGATTTCGAGGGTATGGTCATCTTGCCTGAAATCCCGCAAGGAAGAAGAAATGAGTCCATGAAGAAGATAAACGGACGTAGCCAACGGATCCTCACAAACGCAACGTTACCGGAACCAACCCAAAGAAGCAACACTAGAAAGAAGCAACCAATCATGGTAAGCAACCATCAAATAATCATGGCATGATGCACAATCAAGTATGATGCATGTTCGGTTTAATGAAGCTTGGCATGGCAAAGTGCACAAACAACCCTACAAATTAAGTGGAGCTCAACATGCAACTCCATTGCATATTGACGAAACACCACATTCAAGTTATTTAGTTCGATCTCGTTTATGTACCCAACAATATTAGATGTTGTTAAACATGACAAGAGGGTGAAGCGAATGAAAACTACCTATTTAGGCAAGTTTAAATGAGGCCGGAACGACAAACAACAAGTCCGAAAACTCCTCATGTGCATATTTTAAGGTTTGGTACTGTTCTGCCCTAAACACAATTTTAGATTTGTTAAACATGCAAAGTGATGTCACCAAGTTAAACTAGGCATTTTTATACCCCATTTACATATAAGGTTTATTAAAATCTGAGTTACGGTTATTTAGTTATGAATTAAAGCATTTTAGCATGACATAGGAGCAAATTTAAACAAGCAGCATTTTAAACATTTTAAACATGGATGAAAATGACATATTATGAAACTAGACAAAATTCTAAGCAAGTTTCATATATAAATTGTTTTAATCCGACGCACGGTTATTAAGTTATTATATGCATGAAGTTTAGGGACCTATCTGCAAAAACAGTGTTCTTTGAAAAAAAGGAAAAACGTTCAGGAAAAAAACATGCGTTGGGCCGAAACTGAGATCTGGCCCAGGCGCGGGGGAGCTGCTCACATCGGACCTTAAGGCCGGGCGAGGGGAGTGGCTTGGGCCTTGGGGCGCTGCGGCTGGAGAGGCCCAGGCACTGGACCGGGACGCGGTCAACGCAGGGGGGATCGAGCAGGACTCCGCTGGCCTCGTCTCGAAGCAGAGGGAGCAGGCTGGATCTGCTGGTTCGTTCGATAGGGGAGGCAGTGGCAGCAGCGGGTGAGGTGGAGGCCGCCGAGAAGACACGAGGCGGGGCAGCTGGTCTCCGGTAGGGCAGCGGGACGACCTGGAAGCGGGGACGCAGGGCCTCGCCGGGTCTGATGGAGACGGCGACGAGCGGAGCAGGGCGGTGATGGGAGCTGCAAGGCCATGGCGAAGCTCCTGCACAGCGCGGCGACAGAATTAGAGATGAGAGAGACCTCGGGGAGGAAAAGAGAGAGGAGGAAAAGGACGCGACGACAACGTCCTGGAGCAGCTGCTGGTCTTGGTCGCCGGTGGAAGGGTCGGCGAGGACGTGTTGGCGGGCTGGTTGAAGACGAGGTGCAGAGTGACAGCGTCCATGCGGGGCTGACGCAGGGAGCGGCGACGCGAGGTGGAAGAGAAGGGCGCGGCTGGCTGGGGCCTCGAGCCCAAGCACGACGAGGAGAAGGCAGGGAGCAGGGGGATCGAGCAGAGGAGCTTGGTGGGGTTGGATTGAGAAGGCAGGGGAGTAGATCTGGTTGGCTCGGCGCTGAAAAACAAGGAGAGGAAGGATCCCAAGGGAGAGGGTAGGAAGGTGGCGGCGGCAGGAGGGTGGGTGGGACAGACCTCCTAATTTTTAGGGTTGGACCAAATATATACACTGGTGGGATTGGTTAGGGGCTAACGGATCGCTCCGATCGTAATCGGACGATCCCGGATACATAGGTTAGGGGACCCAATTAACAAAATGGAGATGTTTTGTAGACATTTGGGGATGATCCGGACACAACGGTGACGACTGCTCGGGTTGGGTCCGGGACAATTTTCGGACGCGCGCGCGAGGAGTGCCGCGGGCTGACGAGAGAGGTTAGGTAGGGCCTGACGGATTGTGAAGAGCGGGTTGGTCTGAGAGAAAAGGAGAGAGGTGCAGGCCGGCACGGTTTCCGGATACCGAAAACGTCCGACATTAGACCGGCCATATTGCCGGTATAGTTATCCGTTGGGGCATCAAACGATCTCTGAATGCGATGAAACTTGACAGGCGGTCTATCTACACTGTAATAAGACCACACGTCAACTCTCATCCCATTCCGAGAACATTTTCCGGCCACTTCTAAATTACTATTTCGGACATGTCGCGGGCGTGTGCAAGTGTGGTTGGTCTCAGAACGGACAACGGAGAGAACTCGGAGAACCTGGACGAACGCAAGTTTCGAATACATGATGATGTAATGCATGTGATGACATGATGAAATGCAACACGCAAGCAAAAGACATGGCAACGACGGCGAATAACTGGAAGACACCTGGCGCAACGGTCTCGGGGCGTCACAGACGACATCAAGATAAAGGATCTACGGAATATCCTCGCGGAACTTGTGAAGGATGAGGCGAAGGATGATCTTGTTTTGCAAGTGTTTTACCTGATTGTTTTCGTGAAGGTGGTTATCCCTGGAACGTCTACACGAGTGTCCAGGGAGGCAGCAATGGCTGAGAATCTTGTGTTTGAGCATATGGCAGATATGGACTACTGCCAGTTGGTTGTTGACGATATTCGGAGTGTTGTTGTTAGGTATCAGCAAGGTACTAGCAGAGGAAAAGCTGTCACAGGCTGTGCCATCGCGTCGCTTCTTATGTATTTGGACTGCCTTATCATTGGCAAGACGCCTAATATTGACTTGAGGACCCCTCGCATCAATTTCATGGATCAGGTCAAACTTCTTGAGCTTGCTGAGGCTGACTTGGTCAAGAAGGGTGATGATGACCCAGCCAACTGGGTGTTTGGGTGAATGCATGTGAGTGTTTATATGCATCATTCTTTCCTGAGCACTTTAACTTGAACTTTTGGTATTGTCTTCCATATTTTTTGTTTCCATGTTCCTTCATTTGTTTTCTGACACGTTGACTTTTTGTTCTTGTATGCAGTGGAAGACACAGGCTGAGGTTGTGTTCTTTAGGGTTATTGAACGTCCTGTTCTAAGTATGCCTCGTGCCGCCGGCCTAGGGAGTGGAACTTCCCCAAGATTTGAATTCTCCCGGGACTCTAATACTAGTGCTCCCCTGTAGATCCAGGAGGTTCTTTTGCCCGTGTGAGTGTTATAGGTGGCGTGTCTTCCGAGAATTTGTTTGAAGCTGCCAATGTTTCGCTGGTTAAGATTGACGGTCTTCTTGAAACTGTTTGTGGGGAGTTGGCTCGTGTTCCTTCAACTGTTGAGCGTCTTAGTCACGTTGATGGGATTCTTCCTCCTGGACACGGATTTGATGTTGAGTCTTCGAAGGAGGTCTTATCCATTGAAGCTAGATTTCTTGAAGAGCTTCGTCAGAGCACTTCCCACCTCCGGACTAGCTTTGGGTTGTTCAAGGAAACGCAGGATGCTTGTTGCAAGCCTTTTGAAGATGAGGCAAGTGTTGTTGTGAGACAGATTCAGAGGCAGGATTCTGTTCGTTTGGGTCGTGAAGGAGGCCACGTGGAGCATACCAAAGAGGTTTGTTTATGTTGGCTTTTGTTATTTCTTTGCACTAATGTTCATTGTTAGCTTTCAGTTATTACTGTTTGTAGTCATAGGCGATTGTTATTGATTTCATGTGTCGTAAACTGTTTCTTTTTAGTACTAGTGTTTCCTAGATGACCTTCTCTGTTTATAGAACCTGAACTTCAAGTGCTACAGCACCTGAACTTCTATGACTGGCCTTTTTGGTTCCCTTTTGTATCTTAGAGTAGTTTGATATCTGACCTGCTATGTTTACTGTATTTGGACTTTCATTATGTGTCAGTTGTGATAGCTGACCTTCTCTGATTATGTAATGTGAACTTCTGCTAATTAGGTATTTGTTTTCTACATGATTTTTTTGTAGGTTGTTGATGATGGTGCTAGGGTTGAGGAGGATGTTTTACATGTGCATGAAGCTACTCCTGTGCATGAACCTGCTCCCTCGAGTGATGTATTAGTTGATGAGGTTCATGGCAGTGAAGATAAAATACCATTTTTCTTGTCCATTTGTCTCATTTTTTATTTTTACTTGTTTGTGCATTTTATCACTATGTGTCCCTTTGTAATGACTTTCTGTTCTTGCCGCAGAATGATGATGTTAGTGTTCCTCCAGAGAAGGTTGCAGACAAGTCCGTGTCAGGCATCGGCTGCTTTGACGGGGTGGACCCGACTGAACCTCAGTCGTCCATTGGCGCTGAGGTTTCTGATGCTGAGCAGGGCAAGACAACTGGAGACATCATTTTGGAGAAAGATCTTGTTGAGTCTGTTGTTGAGACTGGTGGTAGTGCTGCTGCAAGCCCGGAGAAGTCTCCTGCAGCAGAGCCATCAGTTGATGTTGATGCTGTTCAAACACAGCCAAAAGTTTTTGTTGTTTCAGATTCTCCATCTGCTCCAACTGCTGCTGGTGTCCTTCCCGACGACGCTGCAATGTCTGCTGGAGTTGATGATGAAGAGACTGAAAGCGATAGCTATGGAGAGGAGGTTGATCATTCCAGTGCTGCCACTGGTCTAGGCAAGGATCCATGAAGAGAGGAGCATGCTTCTCTCTTCTTTCCCCATCCCCGTCCCTTTTGTTGTTTGTTTTAGTCCATGATATCCCCAGTGAACTGCTTGTGTGATCTAAGTTGAACTTATGGTTTTGTGCTTTGTTGTGTGGGTTGTAAATAAAGTTAAGTGAAACTGTTTTCTATGTGGGTGAAGGTTTGTAATGCATGGGTTGTGATGTTTATGATCCTGTGGTTTTATCTTTTCTGGTGTAGCAGCTGAGATGTGCTTGTGTTTGAATGTTGTGCTTGAATGTTGCTCTTAATTGAAACTGTCGTGAATCTATGTGCTTGAGTGTTGCTCTTAATTTATATTTCTTTTGGTGAGCAGATAGTGACCTTCCTGTCGTCCGAAAGAAGGTTGATGACTTTTATTACAGTGTAACTAGGCTTAAGAATAATCGTTCCAAGAGGTGGGTGCAGCTGGTCAATATTTACATCATCCATGTACCCCATGTGAACTGCCTTTGGTTTCATACCTGAACTTCTTTACTCTATATTTGCTGAACTTCTAATTTACTTCTCTGGTGCTGAACTTTTGGCCTTTTTGTACTTACTGCCTGTTGTGATATAGCTGAACTTCTGTGCTTACAAGTGTTATAAACTTCCTGAGTTCCTGATGCTGAACTTGTTTTACTTTCTATTGATTTTGTTTTAGATCAACGATTATGTTCCAAAACAATGAGTGTGAAGCTTCTGTTGAGGATGTCGCAATATCTTTTTCTCCTCGCGGAATGCTTTAATCTAATGTGGCTGAGGTTGCACTATACTGTCTACGTGCGAAGTGCCAGGGATCGGATAAACTCATCCTGCCGTATTGGGTTTATGTAAGTCAACCATATAGTGATTTATTTTCTGTTTTGTTACTTATCATTTTAGTTAAAACTTGTTTGTCTCATTTTTTTATTTTTCATATCTTTGTGTTGTTTGCATTATTTTAGGACAAGATTTTCAGTTGTCAATTTGATTCCCGTGTGAGGAAGTACTTCTTGGCGAGTGGTCCAGATAGCATGGATGCACGTGATTCGGTATGCAATATCTTGTTCTTTGCCTCTATATTAGTTTTGCACTGCGATCCTCTGTGTTAATATTGTTTCATTTTTCTTTGCACCATTTGATATTAATTCTAAGTTTTTAATGGTTCGTGTGTTTATGTTGCTTCAGGTTGTTTTCCCCACTTTTGACCCGCCTGAGATTCCTGCTTCCATGGGTGGTGTTGGTCATTGGGTTTCGATATTTCTTGACCTGAAGAATTCAAGGTTCCAGCTTCTCGACTCCTATTATGGACCAGACGATGAATGTGCGGTACGCCTATTTCGGCGGATGACCGATAACGTGAAGAAGCTTTGGAGCGATGCCAGCAACAATAGGGAGACACCCTTCAGTCCTCTTACCATCGACCATTTCCCTCTGGATTGGATTGATGTGCCCCAGCTGCAAAACAAGTATGAGTTCCACTTTTCTCTTTATCACTTCTGTTTATCTGTGGTTGTACTTAAGCTGCGACATGTTTTATTCGTTGGCTTTCTTTTTCTGTTCTAACACTATTCTTTTACTGTGTTTGATGGCAGTATCGACTGTGGATTCTTCATGCTTAGGAATGTTAATTCATATCATGATGAGGTTCTTGCAAATTATTCCCATGAAAATATCGCGGATATCAGGAAGACGTGGCTATGCTCAATCGCTTCTTCTAACCTGTTTGAGGCAGACTTCCAAGATCTGTTTGGCTACTACACATGTAAGTATTGGAACTTGGACCGCTTACCTGCACTGCATCTTTTATTCTACCTGAACTTCATATTTTCTTTGAACTTGGACTTCTGCTTGAGATCTGGCTGGGCTACTGGTTTCAGATGGAGAGGAGCATTTTCTTGTACATGAACTTCATTTCTATCTTTTTTATTTTTCTTTTGTGTTTTATTTTAGTAATTTCTTTCCTTCCATTGCTTACTTGGACATGAGCATTTCTTTCTACTTGAACTTCAGAGATGATGCCTTTCTATGGTTTTGTTAGCTGTAGTTGAATGTTTTCCAGTTCATTGGTTTATCTTGAACTATGCCTTTTGGTTGAGCCTGAACTTCATTTAGTTTTTTAATGCAACTAATTTTTTTAGGTCAGCTTGAGTAGTAACCATGTCATCTTTATTAGTTGGACTGCACATTGTGTTGTTCCTGAACTTCAGTTATATTTAATGGTGATGTTTTCTCATCCTTTTCTTTTTACAGTGGATCCGTTGGACTTGACCGATTACCACTACTCATTCCTCGGGTCATAGGAATACCAGCCTAGGGAGGAATCGATGAGTACAGCTCCGATAGAAGATGATAGACCTCGAACCCTTATTCCTTCCAAGTTGGGGAAGCAGGCTGGTGGTATTCATGGTGGTCCAAAAACCACTTGCTCCAGGAAGGTTGGTGCAGCCGAAGTAGAAGTGATTTCGTCTGATGATGATTTTGAGAAGATTGCTTACCCGAAGAATGGTAAATCTGCTGCTGGTATTGTTGCTGGGAGAGGTGGGAAGAATGTTGTCATCACCAGGAGGAAACCGGTAGTTGAATCTGACAACATTACTTCCTCCAAGAGAGCATCAAGATTGCCTTTGAAGTGGCGTTCTCCTGTCGCTCCCCTAAAAAATACAGTTACCCTCATCTATCCGAGGCCCCGAAGTTGAAACAGTATGTGCTTAGTGAAGAGGGTCTAGAGAAGTATTCAGAGTGAGTTTTCTTCTCCTTAGCTTTGTTGCTGCCAGAGATGCTACTCTGTGTCTGAACTTCTGTTGTTGTAGTATGTGGACTTCTGTTCATTTCTCCCTTGCCTTGGAGTTATAGTGTTTGAACTTCTATTGTTATATTGTATGAACTGTTGTTGTTGTAGTATGTGGACTTCTGTTTTATGTCTCCTCTTTCCTTTGAGTTATAGTATCTGAACTTCTGTTTGTTGTTGTATCTGAACTTCTAATATATTTTTTACCATCCTTTTGTATTCTGCAGCACAAGCTACTGCATGTCCACCATCCGTGCGAATGTGATTGACCTCACAGGACGTGTCCTTTATACTCTTTTTGGTGAAGGGCAGCAGATGGAAGGAGACATAATGGATTATCTCATAAATTTGTGGAAGGATAAGCCGGAGACCTCTAAGATATTCACTAGTGCTGACATGGTTGTACTTACTCCCTACTTCATACAGGTTTTAGTTCTTTGCACCCCTATCTCCCTTTTTTGCCTTAGTTTTTTTGTAGTGGCATTTGGGAGGTGTTTTAATTGTGTTTTTGTGAATGCACAGTACTGCCTGGAATATGATTTCTTCGCTGCAACAGTTCCAAAGTTTGATGCAAAAAAATATGCTGGTCTCCTCCCAATGTTTGTTCGCAAGGAAGAAGACCTTCTTAACGCAAAGCTGGTTAGGTTTTCATAACTCTTGCTTTTTTTAATTTCATGTGCATCCTTTTGCTGAGTTTGTCAAGAAGTTTTTGTTCATGTCAGTTCTTCAATACATATGCTTTATAGTTTGTGTTCATCGGTCCTTTCATTCTTGGCAGTTTTTTTATACTATTCAAGCCAATTGGCACAATGGCACACTATAGTGTGTATGTGGTGAATAGATATCATGGGAGCATTGACATCCTTGATTCACTTCCTTACGCTAATATGGAAATGTCGCGAACAAGTTTCCACGGAGACTGACAAAATATCGTGAGTGTTTCTTAGCCTGAACCTCCTTTCATATTCTCTTGTTTGACACGAAGTTTATTTATGCCTTGTGTTGACAAAATATGTTGTTGTCTCTGTTTTGGTAATACTGCTTGAACTGACTATCATTTGGAAGTTGAACTTCTGCTATTTGTTTAGCTGGATCTTATGCAAGAGTCGCTTTTTATGTACCTGAACTTAACTATTTTGGTTAACATGTTTTTGACTTCATCTTATTTTGTTATTTCTGGCAGATGAAGAGATTTGTTGGGTTGCTCGAGGAGGTGTACAGCAAGGCTGTGTACAAAGCGAGCAAGCAGCCTAACTAGGTGACTATTGCAAAGAGGCTGACTTTTATCGATGTTCGAACGCAGAATAATAATAATTGTGGTTTCTTTGCCGTGAAGTTCTGCTCTTCATATGATGGCGATGAGATTGTTGAAGATTTTGGTGATGTGGAAGTATGTTTTGTCCTTGTTCTTGTCTCATCATCCTTTTAGTTTTCTTGTGTGTTTTTGCTGAGATGCTCTTGCTGTGGTTTTAGTTATCCGTTACTAGACCATTGTTTCATTTTCTTTGTTTGCAGGCTGCTGTAGATGACTGGAAGGTTGAGTTCATGTACACTCTAATGTTTAGAGAGAAGAATGAAGTCATGCGTGCAGAGCTCCCTAAAGAGATCCAGTCCTTTGCCCCGTGAATTCGAAGCATTAGTTTCATTGTAGATTTGATTTCGTACAGATTTTTAGGTTTGATAATGATTGGAACGATTCCGTAAAGATTTGATTGTAAGAATGTTTTAGTGATTTGTGTATCTCTAGCTGCATCACTATTACTTATGATATTGTGGACAAATGTATTTGGTGTGAAGAATGATTTGGCTTGTGAATTTCAATGTAATGCATCGTTTTCAGTATCCATGTGTTGCATGTTTTGCCCCAACAGATGTACCTGAACTTCTCCCTCGGCTATGGTTGAACTGCTTGTTTTTTTGTGTTGTTTATATTTTGTCGGCATTGTACATGAACTTCTACACGTATCCAAGCAAAACTTCACATTTGAATGCGTTGTCTTAGGCTTGCTGACCTTAGTTCATATGGCGAAACTTTATTTTTTAAGCATATTTTTTCCTACATTGATTTTATATACCAGAACTTCTTTTGTAAGCTGACCTGAACTTCAAAACTGTATGATTATTTTCTGGTTGCTCTTTTATGGAATACAACACCAGCACCTCCTGCCATAATATACCAGAACTTCCATTGTAATCTTACTTGAACTTCATAGTCTGTATTTTTCATTTTTGTTCTTGCTTGCACTTTGCATGCAATACATCACCATCACATCACTTCCTCTCATAATATACCAGGACTTCTGCAGTAATATTACTTGAACTTCACAATGTATATTTTTTTCATTTTATTACTGCTTGCTCTTTCATGCAATACATCACAAGCACCTCCTCTCATACTATACCAGGATTTCTGCAGTAATATTACTCGAACTTCTAGTGCATAATTTCTGTGAAACTTCAACAATGGAAGTTCAAGTAAGCTTCTCCTAAAATACTGTTTCAAAAGTAGAATAACATTATGCACATTGACATGACATAAGCTTGCTTTGTTTAATTGACCTAGTCTAACTGTTCATGAGCCTTGCGCTCCTCCTATGCTTTGGTGGTAGTGGTTTTTGCTTGACATGTACCACTTCCTCTTCATCGTCCTCTTTCTCTTCCTCTTCATCGTCGTCTTCTTCTTCCTCTTCATCGTCCTCTTCATCTTCATGTTCATCGTCCTCTTCCTCTTCATCTTCCTCTTCTTCGATGGTGTCTTCATCTTCGTCTTCCTCTTCCTCTTCATCTTCCACCACTATCTTGTTAATGGCTCTAGGTTTTGCTTTCTGTTTCTTATCTAGCTTTTTGCTTGTCTTTTGAGCATCTGCATGCTTCGGTCATGTTCTTGCATTATGTGGTTCATACTCCTTGCATACGCTATAAATTCTGCTGCTTGCTTTCTGTGGGTGTGGTCCCTTCTTTTGTTCTATAACTTTGGGCTGCTGTTTTCGAGGTTTAGGTTGCCTGACCTCCTCGGCATTGTTTCTTTCCAAGAGTGTTGGACAGGTCAGCTTGTTGTGTCCTGCAACCTGGTTGCACACACTACATTTCCTGTGTCCAAGTGACACTCTGTTCTCATCGAGCATGACGACTCTTCCTACAGGTGGTGCCTTTATTTTAGCTCTCTTGTCACTTTTCTTTGTTGCAGAAATTTTCTTCCTACCCTTTGTTTCAGAATACAGCGGTAGTTTCATCGTCTCTTGATGTCGCTGCTCCATTGATTGGCCAACACCCTGCTTGCATTGGTTGGCTTCAGCGGCGGCGTTGAGCATTTCAGCTGCATAATAATGAAGGTCATCTTCAATTTCAGCATCCTCTTCAGCCATCCTTTCGTCAGCATCTGCTTGATTTGCTGAATGTATTGCATCAAGCTCTTCCACGAGCTTATTGAGGACATAGTAGGCTCTGTCATATTGCTGGTCACATCTCATCGCTTTCTTGTTAGCCATCAAATTTAGCTGCAGCAAGATGTCTTGCTTCGATAGTCTTGAGCTGCCATCCGATGCAGTTGCGTTGTAGTCCCTTGTATCAAAGGTTGGTTGTGATTTTGCAGTCTTTGTGTATCGTTTGAGGATATACTTGTTTGGAAATTTGTCAGGCTTCAGGTAGTCCAGTATGTTCATGATGTGAAGGCAGAACAGACCTGCATTTTGTGTTGAATGCAAAATACATAGTTTGTGAGCCAACAATGAGTTTCATATATTTTGATATGATACTTCTAGTTTAGCTATTTAATGAGTTTGTTTTTCTGCTCACCTGTGTGTGTCCAGAGATTGCATTCACACTCGTATATTTCATTCTCTGGGTCAGCTACAACCTGGAATTCATGCTTTGACCAGGAAAATCTTTCTTCATCATCATGGTCAGGCTTGTTGTGGTAGTACACAAGGTACTTAGTGTGCTCTATTGTACGCTTTGTGCGAAATAGCGTGGCTTTTCTCATCCTATTCCCCATCTCGATGTACACGGCTCTCGTGTACTTGATAGACATGTCTTCCTCGTAGCCGTAAGTTGTTTTTGTCACAGGATTGGTCTGCACATGTCAAAATGTAAGATATTAGTCGAAGCAGAGTCATGGGTTTTATTTTTTAAAATTCAAAGTGCACATGTTGAAGGAAAACAGAACATGATGGGAGTGTTTTTTTGTCATCATACCATGTTGGTCATTGTTTGCTCATTCTCCTTCTACATCCGAGTTTGTATGCAAGCATTGACCCGCCTAGCAAACTTGTGTAGGTTCCGGGTCCCCTTGACAAACCCTTTCTTGAGCACGTGGTTCATGCTCTCGCTTTGTTATGTGGAAGTCATTCTAGCACAGAAAATGTTCTTGTAATATGCTGAAATCCACATCTTCCTATCACTCCACAGCTACATCATCATCTGGTCGTTCTCCAGGTTGTACTTGTGTACAAGTTCAGCCCAGGCATCTTCAAACTCCGTTGGCATCAGCGGCCAGTTTAATATAGTTGTGAACTCCTCTTTGAATGTTTTATACTTTTTGTACAGCAACGCGAGGTATTCCCTGTACTTCTTCATGATGTGCCAACGGCATAGCTTGTGGACGGTGTTTGGAAATGATTGTGGTATAGCTTTCGCCATCGATGGGCACTGGTCTGCATGAATTAAAAAAATGAAACTTGATACTTTTTTGCACTGATGGTGACCTTATGTTGTGCAGGTACTTGAACTTCACATCTAGCAGTATGGCTATCTAAGAATGTCACATGTATTTTTTATTACAGCAGTGTTGCTGAACTTCTGTGGTACCAGTGCTTGAACTTCACAGGTAGCATTAGGACTAACTAGTAGTGTCACACTCAAATTTCTTCTTAAAGCAGTGTTGTTGAACTTCTGTGGTACCAGTGCTTGAACTTTACATAAATAACTATATTTTTCTGAACATGTTACATATATTTTTTTCTTACAGCTTTTGTCCTTGAACTTCTGTGATTCCTGTATTTGAACTTCACATTCATAACTAATTTTTTTCTAAATATGTGACAGATAATTTTGCTTTCTGTGCTAACAGTGGTTGAACTACTTGCTTTACATTATTTTTCAGATAAAACCAATGTACCCAATACAGACCCATAGACTGAAAAAGATGATAAAACTTGAAGAGTTTTTTTTGAACTCACCTGTTAGAATGCAAGTTGGGTGTTTGTTGTTCATGCACTGTACAAATGTATCGAACAACCACTTGAATGATTTTGCATCTTCGTCTCTGATAAGGGCAACAGCAAATATCGTTGACTGCAAGTGATGGTTTGTTCCAACAAACACTCCCAGAGGCATATGAAATCTGTTGGTCTTGTATGTTTTGTCAAATGTTACGCAATCGCCAAAGTCTTGATAGGCTCCTCGGCAGCTTGCATTGGACCAGAAAATGTTTTTAATTGACTTGTCCTTGTCTACTTGTATGTCATAGAAAAACTCATCATTGATTACCTTCATGTCTTTGAAGAATGAAACAAGTTTCAGCACATCATCCAAATCATCTTTCCTTGCATTCATGGCTTTCCTGCAAATTACATGCAAACATGCATTTGTTATTTTTTTTCTTTCAAAGGGTTGTGACCTAGGATGCTATTTACATTTTCAGTATGTGGATGTTTGAATACTTACTGGTTTAGTAGGTCTCGTTCGGTCATGCTTAGGAAGTAGCTTCCATCTTCATTTTCATATAGCATGGACATGATTGTTGTGTGCTTGACATCATGGTACTGCAGGAGCTTTACCTACTCCAAAATAGTGGGGTCATAATTCTTGTGTGAGTGCAAGAATACCAGCATGTCATCAGTTTGCATGAGTTGGTGATTATGATTGTACTCAATGTCCACGGCCACGCATGTTTTATCCTCCTGCACCTTCACCCTCATTCTTGCATTGCAGCCTGTCCTCTGCGATGTTTTGTTTCGCTTACTGTTAGCCTCTGAAACAGAAGATGTGTGTATCCCTTGGAATGCGCAAACAAAATACTTGTGGTTGTCATCCCCCCCCCCCGTCTTCCTGATTCCAAAACCAGCGTGTCTGGCGTATCTGTTATAAAATTCCCTTGCTTTCTCTACATCTTGGAATCGCATCTTTAGTCTTGGTATTAGATAATCTGGGAGATCCGGCGTCTGCAAAAAAAGAAAAAATAATCCAAACAACACGTTAAAATGCTGTTTATGAACTTGTTATCCTGGAGGGAGTACAAAATTTGCAGATAATATTAGATGCGTATATAAATATTTTTGTTTTCACTTACGTGCGTGTATGATCGCAACTCCACCGGAGTCTACTGGTGTCCCTCTGGGATGGGGCACGGCGGAGTAATCATAGCAGGATGTAGGAGTGGATCACGAGGAGGAGGGAGGGCTGAAGATGGCCTCTCTCTTGTTTGTGTCCTTTTTGCTTAAGGTGGTTGCGGAGGCATTGTGATCCTAGTCTTGGTTTGCTCTCTTGTTTTGTGAAGCAATCCATGTACCTTATGTCCCGTACAATTCTGACTTGTAGCAGCAGCAGCAGGATCCAACGGTGGTAGTGTGCAGAGCACTCTCCTCCGTGTGTGTTGAAAGTGCGTTATATCGACTAGAGGGGGGTGAATAGGCGATTTTTATGAAAGTCTTCAAAACGTGGGAGTTATGAAGACAAACGATAGAAATAAACCTAATACCCTGCAGCGGAAGGTAGACTACACTAGGCAAGCCATAGTCAAGTATTCAATAGAGTGAAAGCACAATGACTAATAGCAGCAATGTAGTAAGGATCAGGTAGGAAGATATTGTGAAGCCAGACAGAACACGCAGTCACTCAGTGAAGACAAAAGATAGTGCAAACATACAATGACTTCACAAGGAGTAACAGTAAGTAAAGGGAAGGGAAGATGAAACCAGTGACTCGTTGAAGACAATGATTTGTTGGACCAGTTCCAGTTGCTGTGACAACTGTACGTCTGGTTGGGGCGGCTAGGTATTTAAACCTTAGGACACATAATCCCGGACACCCAGTCCTGAACACGTAGCTCAGGACACCCAGTCCTCACCGTATTCCCCTTGAGCTAAGGTCACACAGACCTCGCCCAATCACTCTGGTAAGTCTTCAAGGTAGACTCCCAAACCTTCACAGACTTCGTTCACCGGCAATCCACAATGTCTCTTGGATGCTCAGAACGCGACGCCTAACCGGCTAGAGGATGCACAGTCCTCAAGTGTAATAAGTCTTCAGATCACACAGACAAGAAGACTTAAGTGATGCCCAATTCTCTTTGGCTCTGGGTGGTTAGGGCTTTATCCTCGCAAGGAATTCTCTCTCAAAGGCTTCGAGGTGGGTTGCTCTCAAACGACAAAAGCCGTACTCTCAATCTGAGCAGCCAACCGTTTATGGTTGTAGGGGGTGGGCTATTTATAGCCACTTGGCAACCCAACCTGATTTGTCCAAAATGACCCTGGGTCACTAAGGAACTGACACGTGTTCCAACGGTCAGATTTCAAACTCACACGACAACTTTACTTGGGCTGCAAGCAAAGCTGACTTGTCCGACTCTGGACAAGATTCGCTCTCATAGTCTTCACTCGAAGACATAGGTTTTGGTTAGGCATCACTTCAGTCATTCTGACTGGTTCTCTTGGACCCCACTTAACAGTACGGTGGTTCCTATGACTCAACACAAAAGAAGGAGAACTACGAAAGATCTAAGTCTTCGAGCTCCATAGGCTTCATGTGGTGTCTTCTCTTGTCATAGTCTTCAATGTGAATATCTTCATATACCACCTTTGACTTCAATGTCTTCATACATTTTTAGGGGTCATCTCTGGTAGGAAAACCGAATCAATGAGGGACTTCTACCTGTGTTATCCTGCAATTCTCACAAACACATTAGTCCCTCAACTAGGTTTGTCATCAATACTCCAAAACCAACTAGGAGTGGCACTAGATGCACTTACAATCTCCCCCTTTTTGGTGATTGATGACAAACTAGTTGAAGTTTTCAACGGGGAATATAATCTGTGAAATTGTAAAGGATAAGGAATTGTCTTCATAAGTTGCAAGGGCTCCCCCTGAAGATGTGCATATAAGTAATTTGCTTTTGGAATGCAAATGCACATGGCAGGTTGTACTTGTGGAGATCCACTTCAACTTATGATAACAATCCACTATGCATGTGAAAGTATATGAAGATAATGACATGCATAATGGAAAATGGACGTCTGCAGAATGATCTAAGTGCGGAATTTATCGTCGCACATGCGGAATTTATCATCGCAAAACAAGGTGGAAGATAAGTAGCAGACGACCATCGAGTTTAAGTGTTACAACTCAAAGAACCAAATGTAGCAAAACGAGAGTTGTAAGCACGAAGCAAAATATAAAGCACCCGCCCATATGGACCCGCTTGAAGACTATCAACCTCATATGCTTCTCCCCCTTTTGTCAGTGAGGACCAAAAAGGTTTGAAGACATAGAGCATCTACTCGTTCCCATGAGGAGTAGGTGAAGCAGCAGGGTCGTTGGTGGTGTTTGGCGGTGCTGAAGAGCTTGGAGCAGAGTTGAAGCGTGCTGAAGGAGGTGCCGGTGAAGTAGCATCGTCTTCATCCTTGATAACTCTGGCAGTCACAGTTGCAGCAGAGGAAGAGAACTCAGAGTCTTCAAGGGATGGAGTTCCTCGCAGCACATCCCTTCAAGGAGGTGTGGAGTCAAACTTGAATCGCTCAGTGAAGCCATCCTCTTGAAGATCAGCTTCAGAACACATCATCGTGAGCCCTTTCCATGTGCGGCGACAGGTTTCATGGGCAACGAAAGCATTCTTGGTGGCAAGATTGCGAATGCGATTAACATCCACCAAGAGGCTTTTCATCTGAGCTTCATCCAGTCATGATGCCTATCCTGTTTTTGATGAAGAGCCACAAGAAGCTCTCGGTCGGTGAGAACACGAGTGCGCTTCTTGGGTCTTGGAGCAGTTGTGCTATCAGTGGCTTCAGTAGGCGCAGGGTGTGGTGCACGTGTAGTGCCAGCCAAAGGATACACCCGAGTGACTGCTTCAACTCCTTCAATGTTCTGTGAGAAACTCTGATGCTCTACATTCTGAAGACTTAGAGGTTCCTTTGCAGGCTCAGGATAGATGGCTTCAGTAGAGATATCCACATCAGGCAGAAAAATCCTATGATTGCGAGCAGATGGCTGATATGAGATATCGGAGTGAAGTTTAATTAGCCGCATTACCCATGGGGCGTAGAATTTCAAGCCAAACAGATCAGAGCCTGATGCAGCAAGTTGGCGGATGAATAAGTCCTGTGCATTGAAGCATTTTCCATGAAGAATATAGAAGACCAAAGTCTTCATTGCACCCTCAAGCTTGGCATTTGGAGAGTGCCCTTTGATGGGCCAGAGAGTTCGCCTGATGATGTGATAGATGGTTCTTGGCAGATACTCAAGGTCTTCAACAAAGAACTCTGTTGGATAAGCAGCATCTTGGGGCAATGGCTTCATCATGCTGAGCATCTGACTCATATCAGGTTCCGGCCTCTTAAAGATGCTCTCAATAGCTTCACTATGCAGCTGACAGCCATGCTCGTAGAGATCGCCAGGAGTGGGCAAACCAGTGAGCTCAATGATGTCAAATGCATTGGCTTCGTGATGAACGTTTCCGGTCATCCACTCCAGGACCCAAGTCTTCGGATCTCTGCTGTACCCGCGGATGTGAAGTGTGGCATAGAATTGGAGCAGCAGCTCTTCATTCCAATGCTCTTGGTTAGTAACGAACGGCAGCAGTCCAACTTCCTTGAAGCAATCCAAAGCTTCTTCCAGACAGGGCAGACCAGCTATGGCTTCAATGTCAAGGCGCTTGTGTGGGAAGATGTGACCTTGGTTGTAAAGAATGCATGAGTAATAGCTTCGCTGAGGATAGCTCCAGAACCGATCAGATGATATCCTTTCCCTTGAGTAGGGGTTCCTGGAGCTATCAAAGAATGTGTTGTCTGCCCTGAAGCCATTGATATTGAAGGAGCCAGGTGCTGATGCAGGACCTGGGAACCTTGGCAATCTTGGGATTGGCTTCTGTACCTGAGGCCTGTGCTCAACATGATAGTCGAACTTGGGACCAGCAGCAGACTCAGGAACAGAAGTGACGGGATCAGTGGCTTCGCTGTCTTCTTCTTCCGTTGGGGAGGGCTCCACATTAGCTTCATTGGTGGTTGTGGCAGCCGCAAGATTTTCAAGCACGTTCTCCTTGAGAACTGCTTCTTGGTGGGACAGTGGAGTGGCAACTTGTGGGACTTCATCTTCCGCGGCTGATGCAGCCGGATTGTCTTCAGCAGAGACTTGAGGCCTTGGACCTTTGCGAAGCCTGCGCAACGCAGGCGACGCCTGTGGAGTTGGAGTTGGCTGGGCCTCAAAGTCTTCTTCCTCTTGTGGGCGATCCGCCCATGAAGTATCATGTGCAATTGGCATCAGTGGACGACCAATGCTGATGAGTTCACTGTTCTGAGGAAGGACTGCACCATCTTCTGCATGGTCATGTTGACCAATGTCTTCAGCAGCGATGGGATCAGCTACTGGAAAGTCTTCAGCTTCATGAGCCTCTGTGGAATCAGGTTCATGGATAGTCAGTTGGCGTTCAGCTTCAGGATAGACCATAGAAATGGGTTCAACTATCAAGGGCTCTATGGGAGCAGCCCGATCTTTCTTGGTCTTCCTCTTCTTCTTGGAGGGGGCAGTTGGAGAGGCTTCAGAATGTTTCCTCTTCCTGGCTTCAGCCTCAGCAGTCCTTGGTGCGTCAGGTTCAGCCATAGAAGGCTTCTTCTTCTTCTTTGCGGCCATCCTGGGGTCGATGCCAGGACGCCCAAGGGCCTTGCGCTTCTCAGCCTCATTGTAGGCTTGCACACATCTGTCATCCAGAGTCTTCATGCGCTCACACGAACCCTGAGCTTCTGCACGTTTCTTTACAAAGGCTTCCTTGAGCTCATGCATCATACTCTTGAAGTTCTTCACTTCCTGCACGCTGAGCTTGGCCATATGCTTCTTGAACTAAGCCTTTTCATAGTCAATCTTTTGCTTCAGTTCAACAATGCGTTGGGCAATAGAGAGTTCTGAAGCAATGGCGCCTTGGAAGGTGACACTGAGGCCAATTGGTAGCTGCAGATCTTCAAAGCTGATGTTTGGCGTGTCAAACCACTGGTCAATGAAGTTGTGGATGATGGTCACATCAAAGAGAGGCAGATCATTGAAGATTTCTGCTTCTTCTTTGCTCTTGATGAGTTGCTCAAGAGCGTCATCTGCTAGATCTTCATCACTTGACAGATCAATGTCGTCATTGCGCAGAATGGCAGCAGCAGTTAGCTCTTGTCCGGTGTGAGGCAGAGGCATCTTGACCTTCTGGGGCTTGGAGATGCGAGATAAGTCTTCGGACTGCACACTGTCTTCAGGAGGTGCAGTTGCCAGTGGCTTCGCCCATGAGATTTTTGGTGAAAGGGCAGGCTTTGAAGCATTAGGCTTCTTCAGCTTCTTTGTCTTCGGCGCTGCAGGCGCTTCATCTGATTCAGCGTCAGCTGCAGGCTCATTCACTGCAGTCCCTTGAACTAAGATGCGGGTGATGAGGCCTTCAAGGTTGTAGAAAGGACCGATGACATTGGGTTCTGCATGTCGTGTGCCATCTGCCCTTGGTGCTGAGGGACCAGGGTTGAAGTCTACCCCCAAAGTCTTATTGTTCTGCTTCGCTGAGTTCTGGGCAAACTGGAAGTTGCGCTTGAACAGATTGTCGTCACGACACCATAGTAGTGACGATGGGTGTGCATCAGTAGGCTGTGGCCCACGGACCATGCAAGGGTAGAAGCCTTGTGCAATGGCTTCATCTGTGGACCTGGGTAGAAGATTCTTGTATAGGATGTCTCCCCACGGTCTCTTGATGGCATTTTTCTCAGCATATTCCTGGGTTACAAATCGGTATTTGAACCATTGTTCTGCCCAATATCTTTGAATCCATTGGATTCGGGTCTTGCGCTGATGGTAATCCTCTTCAGGATCTGTCTTGTACAGTTCTGAGAGTTCATCTAGTAGATCTCTGGATGTTTCTCCATGACGCTTTCTGCCACCCTTCCTTGCTGCTTTCTCTGAAGCCATAAACTTTAACTTGAAAGGCTTTAACACGTTCAAAGGCTTCAAAGGTTTTCGCTTGCTGGACCAACAGGAACTGGCTTTGGGAGAATTAATGTGATGCTGTAAGAATTCTGCAAATGAATGCAGACTATGAGAACCAAAGGATTCTCCCACGGACATGTACCTGTGACAGCATTAAGGTGCGAGGGAAGGGGAAGAGGTCATATGCATTCTCAGAAGATTTTGAAGATAAATCAGTTTAGAAGACATTGACCTCATCGTGCGAAGACATTCGCTCATAGATAAGGAGTTGGTTCTAGATTTGTACGAATCCACAGATCAGTACAAGTGAGGAATCTAACTACTTTGTGAAGCATAAGTGAATATACTAGGCATGTTATGAGATGCAGTATGAGAGAGATCTAACTTGTGTGAATAGAAACTGCTTGTGGTAGAAAGTGACAAATCCATAGGATCAACGGTGCTGTAAAAAGGAAGTTTTATTTACCACACTAAGAACTGCTAGACGAAGTGGAAGATGAGGCCGAGCAGTTCGATCTTCCGTGCCCTAACTTGGCGACGGAGGACACCTACGGCGACGGCGGAGAGGACGATGTCTGCGGTCGGCGTGAAGACGGCGTCGGAGAGGTTGCGGCAGCGAAGCGCTTCGTCACCGGCGTCGTCGAGGGCTAGCGGTGGCGCTAGGGTTCGTGCGAGAGTGGAAGAAGAGATAATGACCGATGTGAAGTGTGTATTTATAGGTACATGGGTGGCACTGCGCTATTACACAGGTGCCCCTGGCAATTCGCATCTGAGGAACACATGGCCATTATGCGGAATTTTGGGGTTTGTTCCACGTCCCACGCACGCCTTGATTGTCGGGTGGTCGTTCCTACTTCTCCGGGTTTCATGTGGAGGAATGAGCATTGAAAACGGACTTAATGGTTGTCTCTGTATCTTCTGCTGACAAGGACGCAGAGAAGACATTCGACGGTTTCAATAGAATGCATATGATTTGGAGAGATAGAATTTGAGATAGAAAGCATAGAGAGGTTAGGGTCCGATCACATTCACTTAGTTCAAAAGATTCAACAATGAAGACATAGCTATAAGTGAATGCTGTAGAGGACAGAACACTAATATATATATATATATATAATCAACATAGTGAAGATAATCATGAAGATATGTTGAGATCGAAGCCAAACCAAATGTGAAGACATTGCAAGGTAACGCCATGAGTGAAACACTTCAAAATAGAACATTTGGTGGTGGCGTTACCCATCGTATAGGAAGTATTAGACCCAGACACGGCGCACAATTATCGTGGCTCTCCGAAGTCAAATTCCACATTAATGTATTCACACTTAGAATGTATGTCTTCATTGATTGAAGATATACTTCACTTCGTGTGTTGCACATCTAAGTCATCAATATGCATTAGGGTTAGGATGTGTGCCTGATCACAGGACATTTGAGGATTCCAGGATATTTAGCTCACACCGTAACTTACAAAATCTCTTCTCATCCAAGGCTTGGTGAAGATATCTGCCAATTGCTCTTCAGTGTTGACGTGTATGATATCAATATCTTCCTTCACAACATGATCTCTGAGAAAGTGATGACGAATTTCAATGTGCTTTGTCTTCGAGTGCGGAACTGGGTTGTTGGCGATCTTGATGGCGCTTTCGTTGTCACAGTAAAGTGGCACTTGCTTCAGATGAATGCCATAGTCAGTGTTTGCTTCATCCACAGAAGCTGAGCGCAGCAAGATCCAGCAGCAATGTATTTAGATTCAGCAGTGGAGAGAGATACACAGTTCTGCTTCTTTGAAGACCAACATACAAGTGATCGTCCCATAAAGTGACATGTGCCTGATGTAGACTTGCGATCAACTTTGTCACCAGCATAATCAGCATCCGAGAATCCAACTAGATCAAACTCTGAGCCCTTTGGATACCATAATCCTAGAGTCGGGGTGTGAGCCAAATATCGAAGAATTCGCTTCACAGCTAAGTGATGCGACTCCTTTGGTGCCGCTTGAAATCGAGCACACATGCAAACACTAAGCATAATATCTGGCCTAGATGCACATAGATAAAGTAAAGAACCAATCATGGAGCGGTATACCTTTTGATCAAACTCTTTACCATTGTCGTCGGGACCCAGATGATGTTTGGCTAGCATTGGTGTTGTGAAGCCTTTGCAGTCTTGCATACCAAACTTCTTCAGGCAATCTTTGAGATACTTCTCTTGGGATATGAAGATGTCGTTGCGTTGTTGTCGTATTTGAAGACCGAGGAAGAACTTCAGCTCCCCCATCATGGACATCTGATATTGCTCTTGCATCATATATCCAAACTCTTCACTGTACTTCTGATTGGTGCAGCCGAAGATAATGTCATCCACATATATTTGGCACACAAACAGTTCACCATCATATGTCTTCGTGAAGAGAGTGGGGTCTAGGGAACCAGGTATGAAGCCTTTGCTCTTCAGGAAGTATTTGAGTGTGTCATACCAGGCCCGAGGGGCTTGTTTGAGGCCATACAGTGCCTTGTTGAGCTTGTATACCATGTCAGGATGTTTTGGATCTTCAAAGCCAGGCGGTTGTGCAACATACACTTCTTCTTCAATCTTGCCATTGATAAAAGCACTCTTCACATCCATTTGATATAGAAGTATGTTATGATGATTTGCATAGGCCAGCAGTATGCGTATGGCTTCAAGTCTAGCCACAGGAGCAAATGTTTCATCGAAGTCAATGCCTTCCACTTGAGTATATCCTTGAGCAATGAGACGAGCTTTGTTTCTGACAACTTGACCATGCTCATCTTGCTTGTTGCGGTATATCCATTTGGTGCCTATTATATTGTGCTTCCGTGGATCAGGACGCTTAACTAGTTCCCATACATTATTCAGCTCAAACTGTTGAAGCTCTTCTTGCATAGCTTGAATCCATTCAGGTTCCATGAAGGCTTCTTCAACTTTCTTGGGTTCTGTTATTGAGACGAATGCGAAGTGCCCACAGAAATTTGCTAGCTGAGTTTCCCTTGAACGAGTGAGTGGACCGGGTGCATTGATGCTATCAATTATTCTTTCAATCTGCACTTCATTGGCAACGCGAGGATGTACAGGGCGAAGATTTTGCTCTTGCTGATCATTGTCGTTGTTAGAAGGAATGTCTTCAGGATGAGCATTGTCTTCATGTTGATCAGGTGCTGAGATGATAAGTTCTTCAGGATGAGCTTCAGAAGGTATAATTTCTCCGGTTCCCATTAGCTTGATTGATTCACTAGATGGAACTTCATCTAGCACATTTGGTAGTTGCTCTCTTTGTGAACCGTTGGTCTCATCGAACCGCACATCCACTATTTCACCACTTTGTAATGAAAGAGATTGAAGACTCTGTAGGAGTGTGAATCCTTTCCATATCCAAGCATAAAACCCTCATGTGCTTTTGGTGCAAACTTTGAGGTGTGATGTGGGTCCTTGATCCAGCACCTTGAGCCAAATACTCTGAAGTAACTGACATTTGGCTTCTTGCCAGTAAGGAGCTCATAAGATGTCTTGTTCAGAAGCTTGTGAAGATAAACACGATTGATTGTATGGCATGCAGTATCAATGGCTTCAGGCCAGAATTTTCTTGGGGTCTTGTATTCATCTAGCATCGTTCTGGCCATCTCAATGAGTGTTCTGTTCTTGCGTTCGACGACGCCATTCTGCTGTGGCGTGTACGGGGCTGAGAATTCATGTGTGATGCCCAAGGTATCAAGATATGTATCAAGGCCAGTGTTCTTGAATTCAGTGCCATTGTCACTTCTGATGTGCTTTATCTTGGCGCCATAATTGTTCATAGCTCGGTTTGCGAAGCATCTGAAGACATCCTGCACTTCAGTCTTGTAAAGGATTATGTGCACCCAAGTGTATCTAGAATAATCATCAACAATAACGAAGCCATAGAGGCAAGCAGTAGTAGTAAGAGTTGAGTAATGAGTGGGACCGAAAAGATCCATGTGAAGCAGTTCGAAGAGTCGAGTAGTGGTCATGATTGTCTTCGAGGCATGTTTGGCCCTCGTCATCTTCCCTGCTTCACAGGCACCGCATAAGTGATCTTTCTTGAACTTGACGCCCTCGATGCCTATGACATGCTTCTTCTTTGCTAGGGTGTGGAGGTTCCTCATGCCAGCATGCCCAAGCCTCCGATGCCAGAGCCAGAATTCTGAAGCTTTTGCTAGAAGACATACGGCAAGCTGTGGTCCTGCTGAGAAATCTACTATGTACAGATCATCTTTTCGATACCCTTCAAACACTAGAGACTTGTCAGATTCCATTAGTACAAGGCAACGATATTTTCCAAATATTACGATCATGTTCAAATCGCAAAGCATTGAGACAGACATTAAGTTGGAGCCAAGGGATTCAACAAGCATGACTTTATCCATGTGTTGATCCCTTGAGATTGCAACTCTACCTAGACCCAATACCTTACTTTTACCAGTGTCAGCAAATGTGATGTGGCTCTTGTCGGATGGACGTAAGGTTGAGTCCATAAGAAGACTTCTTTTGCCAGTCATGTGATTTGTACACCCACTATCAATAATCCATTCTGAAGACGTTGGTGTCGTACCCTACAGTGCAGTTAGGGGGATAGGCTTCACCAAGAGCATTGTGAAGCAAAAACATTTGACGAACCAATGGGTTATGAAAGCTTAGATCCAGATTAGGACTAATAGGGAGAGTAGCAAGCGATTCAGGAACGAAGTACATAGTAAGACCATTCGGGCATTTGATCTTGCGCCCTACAAGATGTTTAAGGTTCCCAGCAATGGCGTCAGACGATTTTGGTTTTCTGCTGGAGACATTTCCCTGCAAAAGAAAGTTAAGCTTTCTTAGCCACCCACATCTTCAAGGGTGGCTGAGAAGCAATAAGTCTAAGTGCAGCATCTGAGAATTTTGGCTTTGGAGCCCTAGCAAACAGTCTTGCAGGCGGACAATAGTACTCATAAGAATAAGAAGAATAGTTCTTGGTCTTATGAACATGGCGATTTGATGGACCTCTCTCATATTCATATGCCTGAGTATGGTTTCCCTGCAAAACATTTGCGTTAGTGCGACTCAGGTGAGTCCTCTGTCTGTATGAAGCCTTTGGACCGTATGAAGCCTTTGGTCTGAGGTTTGTCTTCTTCACGTGAGGTGTCATGATGACATTCACAGGAAGATTCTCTAGACACCTTTTCGGAACCCAGATCTTCTTCATAGGCGGTCCATTCCTGAAGTTAGTGCCAATGTACCTGGCAAACACTTCACCATTCTGATTCTTAAACAGTATATAGTTTGCATCAAAGGATTCATCAATGATAATGGGGTTAGCACAAGTGAAGCCAGATAGATTGGATGGGTCTGCTGAAGGTTCCTTTGCAGCAACCCACATGGTTTTGGGGTACTGCTCAGGTTTCCAGTAAGAGCCATCAGCATTCATTTTCCTTACGAACCCAACACCCTCTTTCCTCGGGTTTCGGTTCAGTATCTGCTTTTTGAGGACATCACATAGTTTCTGATGCCCTTTAAGACTTTTGTACATCCCTGTTTCAAGCAATGTCTTCAACCTAGCATTCTCATCAGCAATAGCAGTGGTATCCTCAGCAGAGGGGTTAGTTACCACATCAACAGTTGAAGATATTGCAACAGTAGTAGCAGTAGAACATTCAGCAACAGAAGTAGCATTATCACGCTCAATGCATTTAAGACATGGTGGTTCAAATCCTTCCTGAGCAGGACTGATCTGTTTGGCGCAAAGTGACTCGTTTTCCTTTTGAAGATCTTCATGAACCGCTCTCAATTTCTCAAGATCTTGTTTCCTTTGAAGATAATCATAGGAAAGCTTTTCATGAGTTGTTGAGAGAGTTTCATGACGACTTTCAAGTTCCTGATACTTAACGTGAAGATTTTTTATGTCTTCAATTAAGGATTCAGATCGAGTCATTTCAGCACCTAACAGATCATCGCTTCTGTCTAACAGTTTTTGAATATGTTCCATAGCTTTCTGTTGTTCAGTTGCAATTTTAGCAAGTGTTTTGTAGCTGGGTTTTGAATCACAATCAGAGTCATCGTCACTAGATGTTTGATAGTGAGTAGTGCGTATGTTTACCTTGGCACCGCGTGCCATGAAGCAGTAGGTAGAAGCGGAGTAGTCCTTGTCATTTGCATCGGTGTCGGTGACAAGGTCATTGTCTTCAGTATTGAAGATGGACTTGGCAACGTATGCTGTAGCCAGACTTGCGACGCCTGAATCGGACTCCTCCTCAGACTCCACCTCCGCCTCCTCAGAAGTGGACTCCTCCTCTGAATCCATTTCCTTGCCAACAAACGCACGTGCCTTGCCAGATGAGCTCTTCTTGTGTGATGAAGACTTTGAGGAAGACTTGGAAGAAGACTTTGAGTATTTCTTCTTCTTCTTGTCGTCAGAGTCATATTCCTTGCTCTTCTTCTTCTTTTTGTTCTCATTGTCCCACTGTGGACACTCAGAGATGAAGTGGCCAAGTTTCTTGCACTTGTGACATGTTTTCTTCTTGTAGTCATGAGCAGAAGCTTCATCATTCCTTGAGCTTGATCGGGAAGACTTTCTGAGACCTTTCTTCTTGGTGAATTTTTGGAACTTCCTCACAAGCATAGCAAGTTCCCTTCCAATGTCTTCGGGATCATCAGAACTGCGGTCAGATTCTTCTTCAGATGAGGAGACAGCTTTTGCCTTCAAGGCACGAGTTCACCCATAGTTTGGACCGTAGATATCTCTTTTCTCAGAAAGATGAAACTCATGTGTGTTGAGCCTCTCAAGTATGTCATATGGATCGAGTGTCTTGAAATCAGGACGTTCTTGAATCATCAGGGCTAGGATGTCAAACGAACTATCAAGTGATCTCAGTAGTGTCTTGACGACTTCATGTTTGGTGATCTCAGTAGCGCCGAGGGCTTGAAGCTCATTTGTGATGTCAGTGAGTCGGTCAAATGTGTGCTGGACATTCTCATTGTCATTTCGCTTGAAGCGGTTGAAGAGGTTGCGAAGGACACTGATTCTCTGATCTCTCTGGGTTGAGATGCCTTCATTGACCTTGGAGAGCCAGTCCCAGACCAGCTTAGATGTCTTCAAAGCACTCACACGGCCATACTGTCCTTTGGTCAGGTGACCACAGATGATATTCTTGGCAGTAGAGTCCAGTTGAACAAATTTCTTGACATCAGCAGCAGTGACACCTTCTCCAGCCTTGGGAACACCATTTTCGACGACATACCATAGGTCGACATCAATGGCTTCAAGATGCATGCGCATCTTATTCTTCCAGTAGGGATATTCAGTTCCATCGAAGACGGGGCACGCAACGGAGACTTTAATTATCCCTGCAGTCGACATAGCTAAAACTCCAGGTGGTTAAACCGAATCACACAGAACAAGGGAGCACCTTGCTCTGATACCAATTGAAAGTGCGTTATATCGACTAGAGGGGGGGTGAATAGGCGATTTTTATGAAAGTCTTCAAAACATGGGAATTATGAAGACAAACAATAGAAATAAACCTAATACCCTGCAGCGGAAGGAAGACTACACTAGGAAAGCCATAGTCAAGTATTCAATAGAGTGAAAGCACAATGACTAATAGCAGCAATGTAGTAAGGATCAGGTAGGAAGATATTGTGAAGCCAGACAGAACACGCAGTCACTTAGTGAAGACAAAAGATAGTGCAAACATACAATGACTTCACAAGGAGTAACAGTAAGTAAAGGGAAGGGAAGATGAAACCAGTGACTCGTTGAAGACAATGATTTGTTGGACCAGTTCCAGTTGCTGTGACAACTGTACGTCTGGTTGGGGCGGCTAGGTATTTAAACCTTAGGACACACAGTCCCGGACACCCAGTCCTGAACACGCAGCTCAGGACACCCAGTCCTCACCGTATTCCCCTTGAGCTAAGGTCACACAGACCTCTCCCAATCACTCTGGTAAGTCTTCAAGGTAGACTCCCAAACCTTCACAGACTTCGTTCACCAGCAATCCACAATGTCTCTTGGATGCTCAGAACGCGACGCCTAACCGGCTGGAGGATGCACAGTCCTCAAGTGTAATAAGTCTTCAGATCACACATACAAGAAGACTTAAGTGATGCCCAATTCTCTTTGGCTCTGGGTGGTTAGGGCTTTATCCTCACAAGGAATTCTCTCTCAAAGGCTTCGAGGTGGGTTGCTCTCAAACGACAAAAGCCGTACTCTCAATCTGAGCAGCCAACCGTTTATGGTTGTAGGGGGTGGGCTATTTATAGCCACTTGGCAACCCGACCTGATTTATCCGAAATGACCCTGGGTCACTAAGGAACTGACACGTGTTCCAACGGTCAGATTTCAAACTCACACGGCAACTTTACTTGGGCTGCAAGCAAAGCTGACTTGTCCGACTCTGGACAAGATTCGCTCTCATAGTCTTCACTCGAAGACATAGGTTTTGGTTAGGCATCACTTCAGTCATTCTGACTGGTTCTCTTGGACCCCACTTAACAGTACGGTGGTTCCTATGACTCAACACAAAAGAAGGAGAACTACGAAAGATCTAAGTCTTCGAGCTCCATAGGCTTCATGTGGTGTCTTCTCTTGTCATAGTCTTCAATGTGAATATCTTCATATACCACCTTTGACTTCAATGTCTTCATACATTTTTAGGGGTCATCTCTGGTAGGAAAACCGAATCAATGAGGGACTTCTACCTGTGTTATCCTGCAATTCTCACAAACACATTAGTCCCTCAACTAGGTTTGTC
>NC_053023.1:162211855-162237215 GCF_003073215.2 Triticum urartu | reverse complement strand
TGTGTAACCGTGATGGTCTCTTTCCGGCGGAGTCCGGGAAGTGAACACGGTGTTGGAGTTATGCTTGACGTAGGTTGTTTTAGGATCACTTCTTGATCATAGTTCTTCGTTCGTGCCTTGCCTTTGCTTCTCGCTCTCATTTGCGTATGTTAGCCACCATATATGCTAGTCGCTTGTTGCAGCTCCACCTCATACCTTTTACCTTACCCTTAAGCTTAAATAGTCTTGATCGCGAGGGTGTGAGATTGCTGAGTCCCCGTGACTCACAGATACTTCCAAAACCAGCTTGCAGGTGTCGTTGAACCGTGCAGATGACGCAACCAAGCTCAAGGAGGAGCTCGATGAAGATCTTGTCCTTTGTATTGTTTCGTTCTAGTTGGTCAGTAGTGGAGCCCTGTTGGGGTCGATCGGGAACCTTGTCGCATTTGGGGTTCTTCTTTTATTTTGGCTCCGTAGTCGGGCCCTGATTGTATTTGAATGTTGTAATGCTTTATTCATGTAATTGTGTGCAAGTGGCGATTGTAAGCCAACTATGTATCTCTTTCCCTTATGTATTACATCGGTTGTGTGAAGATTACCTCACTTGCGACATTGCTTTCAATGCGGTTATGCCTCTAAGTCGTGCTTCGACACATGCGAGATATAGCCACATCGAGGGCGTTAAAAGTTGGTATCGGAGCCTTCCCCGACCTTAGGAGCCCCATTGCTTGATCGAACTAGCAGCCGAGTTATGTCTAGAAAAAAATGTTTTGAGTCATTTAGGATTATATATATCGAAGAGTTTAGGAATTCTTTTTACTCCCCACTCTCCTCATCGCTCTGGTAAGGCATCTTGACGTAGAGTTTTGACTTTTCTCTTCTCAAATTTCACTAAAAAAATTTAGGATCACGCGGGTATCTTGGAATCGTTCCGATGGTTTTGTGACGAGAACATTGTTCTTGGTGCCTCCTGTCATTTAGGGGTTGTGGCAGTGTCTCGGGGAGTTGAGCTCCGAGGTGTTGTCGTCACAATTTTATCGTTGCAGTTCTGGAATACCTGAGTTTAGTACGCCGACATCGAAAATCTCTTTTATGCAGTTCGTTGGTGAGATAACCTCGACGCCACCCAGTACTGGGGCGGGAGTTTGGGAGTATTGCCATAACTTGTATAACAGATGCTTTTCGAAGGTTGAGGTAGATGATTTCTGAAGGTTTCTTGGTTATGTGTTGAAGGATGGATACAGCTGGATGTAGGATTTGCTAGTTTTGGGTGAGATATTATGCTTCCCCTGTATCCCCAACACCTGATTGCATAACCGGAAAATTTCGGGAGTTTATAAGTGGGAATTCAAGTAGCTCTTAGGATATCTTTCCGATAGATGTATGATATGAAATTGGGGTTCGACGTCTAGTGGTCCGCCTATTCACGGTTGACTTTACAGTGGTCTCGCTGTGTCTTAAAGAGTCCTTGGCTATGCCGACTCGGGGACGCTTCGTATGTCATGTGCACTGCCTTGTACATGATGGTGCTGTACGATTGAGCCCGTGTAGGCCCCACCACGAAAACTACGGACGAAATCTCTATCATATGTTTGTTCCGGCTTATTCTGCAAGCCAATCCTTGTTTTGTTTTGAGTTGTGGTATTCGAGTTGCTTCGAAGTCAAATGTTGATTCCATACCTTTTCCAAGCGGTGTTCTCATATTTCTATGTGAATACCAACCCTTCTCGATCATCGAGTTTGTCATGTCAATCCTTTTCACCAGTGTGTTTCTCTTCAAGTGGATCCGAACATTTCAACATTCGCAAGATCCAATCCCAGCTTTCTCAATGGTGTTCGTTCATCCATCCCAAGTTGTCTTTGTTTTCCCACCCTCCCACCCTTGTTTCTCGAGGACTCGGAATTCTTAATCAAGTATCCTTTTATTCTTGTGAAGTCTCTCCATCCTTTTCCGTCAATATTTTATCCGGTGATTCTCATGAAGATCCTAACAGAGCTTCAAGTTATCATTCTTTGTTTCTTCTCTTCTCCGGTGGTTTCAAATCAACCTTTTGGTCTTGATCATATCCTTTTTTCCCTCGTTTCTAATGTTTTTCATGCCGGTGCACCCTATATTCAGTCATTTCTCCCTACTCAATTGTTCCGGAGTGCTCAAGATATCTCGAAGATTCGTGTTTTCCACTCTGCATTCATTCAAGATCTTTCGAGAATGTTATCTTATTCAAGTCTTTTAATTCAACCGGTGCTATCTCCTTTTTTTCAAGTAATCATATCAACGGTGTTTTCTTTTGAGTGGGCCCTAACCCAGAGGTCTTTTTCCCAGGATATTACCTGACTCTTCTAAATTTTTTCGGAGTTATTCTCAAATTCTTTTCTAAAGTTTGACGTAAGAATGGATTATCATCAATCAAATGTCTTTTTCCAAGATCTTTCAAATTCTTTTCATCGTTGGATCAACCTTTCTATTCGTCATCCCGGAGTATTTCAACGATTTTGGTGGTGTTGTTCTCGTCATTCTCGGATTTGAAGACCAAAGAGGAGTTCCTCTTAAATCCTTACCCGTTCTTCCAAAGATCCATGGTTCTAATTTGTTGCCATCCTCTCATAATTGTTTTCGATTGTGAGAATTCTTTTCACCTATCCGGAGTAATTCAAGAGTCTTCTCAGTTTGTTATCCGGAGTCCATCAATTCAGGTTTATTCATTCTCAGCTGTCAGTTATCATTCTCCTATCTTGCCGGTGCATCAATCAAATATCCTCTAATCAGTTCTTGATCTCTTCGTTCTGATGTATCTAAATCCCCTCAAGCTTCTTCGTTCATTTGCTAATTCTTTCCGGTGTTTCTTTATCTTTTCTTCGTTCATTTTCAATTCTTACAGTGGTTTGTTCAAGATTCCTCTTCTTACGTTATGATACTTCCGTTCTTTCAAATCCTACCGGTGGGTCATCGAAGCCCTCTTCAAGTTTGCGCATTATCTATCTTAATCCTTTCTACGAGAATAAGTAGTATGCCAATTCCATTGGTTGTCATCAATTTGAATTGGTGAAGGATAAGCATAATGTAATTCTTATTCTTGTTTCATCGAGTTGATTCAATTCCTTATTCCGGAGTGTCATCAAATTCTCAGTTTCAATTGTTTAATCTTTTATTTTTCGGAGTTCCAAGCTATCTCAATTTGTTTCATCGTGAAGATCCATCTAATCATTGCAAGTCTTCACCTTGTGTTTTCAACTACCCTTTCTTTCCGTTTGATCATTCTTTTGTTTAACGGAGTTCTTCATGGAGGTTCTACATGATGGTTCATCAAGGATTTAATTCCTTCTCGAAGTGTTCATCAAGATTCTTTTCAGAGGAGCTCAAGCATTCTTCTTCTTGCAATCCGAAGTGCAATTCTTCCTTCCGTATCAGTAGAGGTGGTATTATGTCATTCTTGATAATTTGAGTTCATGTTCCATGATACACATGTTGTTAAGAATGAGATATTTTTAAATCCATCAATCTCGTCATTGGAGTCATTTGGGGTTATATTTCACCTAAAGCTTTCCCTAAGGATTGTTCCTATTAATGGTGATAATATATGATCATAGTGCTTCATCTATCCTCCCGGTGAAATAACTTTCTCGTCTCCTTGTCCATATCAATTCAATTCTTCTTCCCGTGAGTGGCAGGTTGTCACCTCATAATTTGAGATGTATGCCATAAGACCATATCAAGCTTATTCTTTTCGTTGTTGGTTTTCCAACAACTCCGTTCTAACATTTGTTGTAACCGTGCTCTCTCAAGATCTTGTTTTCCTTCGTTCCGGAGCATTGTGATGTTGCTCTCTCCAACCCATCTTCTTGCTTTGTCAGGATCGTGTTCTTTCCATGCCTATCCATTTAACCAAAGTGTTGTGCCCTTTTTGCTCAAGTATCTTCTCATCTTATCAAGTTCTTATTCAATCCCTTCCCTTTTCAAAATAAGTTCTGCCCGAAGTTTTTCTTCCTTGTTCATTTTTTCTAATGGAGTGTTTTTCAACTTCACGTATCTCCGTTGTAATATTTTCTCGAGTTGGCTTAACCTTTTCAAGGTTCTTTGGTCTCACTCGTTTGTCAAAGGAGCAACTTAGTTTTACCTCTTCTCTTGCTCTTCCATTTTTCCCTCCGGTGCCATTCTAGATCTCGGGACAAGATCCTCTCGTAGTGGTGGAGTGTTGTGACGCCCCGAGACCGATGTGCCAGATGTCGTCCAGTTATTCGCTGTTGTTGCCTTTTGCTTGCGTGTTGCATCTTGCCATGTCATCATCCGCATTGCATCATCATGTTTTCAAAACTTGCATCCGTCCGGGTTCTCCGAGTTCTCTCCGTTGTCCGTTCTGAGCCCAACCACACTCGTACGCGCCCGCGACACGTCCGAAATAGTATTTTATAAGTGGCCGGAAAATGTTCTCGGAATGGGTTGAAAGTTGGCGTGCGATCTTGTTATAGTGTAGGTAGACCGCCTGCCAAGTTTCATCGCAATCGGAGTTCGTTTAACGCCCCAACGGATAACTATAGCGACATTATAGTCGGTCAAAACGTCGGACGTTTTCGGTCTCCGGAAACAGTTGCCGGGCTGCACTCCTCTCCTCTCATCTCAGCCCAACCTCTTTTCACAACCCACTTGCAGCCCACCTAAACCCCCCTACGTTTCGGACCGTCAGATCGCGATCGGAGGCTCCGAAACGCTCCTAAAACCCCCCTAAAGCCAAACCCTAGCCATCCCTGCCTATATATGGACAACCCCTTCCAAATTTGGCAACCGCCCTTCCCCTACCTCCCTGCCGCCTCCCTCCTCAAATTCCGTGCCACCATCCGCCTTCCCCCTCCAAATTCGGCGCCAGCCACCTCACCAGCGCCACTTGGCAGCGTCCCAGTGGCTGCGCCGCCACCCAGCCGCCGGATCGGCCTACCGCAGGCCGCCACCTGGCTCCCCGTCGCTCCAGCCATGCCTCCCATCGCGCGGGCCCGCTCGGCCCATCCGCGGCCCGCTCGGCCTGGATCCCGCCGCCGCAGCCTGCAGCTCGTCCCCAAGCTCGTCGCTCGATCCCGAGCTCGTCGCCGTGCACCTCCCGTCTGTCCTCGTCGCCCGAGGCCATCGGAATGCCGCCGTTCCTCCCGCTGGCCGTCGACCACGGGCGCTCCGCCGCCAGGCCAGTGCCCCAGCGCCCTGTTTTTTCCTCTCTCCTATCTTCCTCCCTTCCTCACTCCCTCTGTCCCCTGCAGTTCCGCCATGGGCGCCCGAAGACTGGAGCTCGCCGCCTTGGGTCGCCAAGCTCCGCATCCCATCAGATCTGGTCGTTCTTTGCCGGATCCATCCAGCCTCGCGCCGATCTGCTCCGTTCCCGGCGGCCTCCGCCCTTCTTGCCGTCGTCCGCGTCAAGTCCTGCCGGCGCCATGCCTAACCTCTGCGTCGGCTTCGTCCTAGAGACGAACGATCTTGTCTCGCTGCCGTTGACCGGGCCGGTTTGCCTCCAACCCATCCTGGACCGCCAAGACCCGGTTGAACCGGCCGGTTTTCCCGAGAACTAGCCCGGTCCAACCTCGCCCCGGTCCGCGTGAACCCTGCCCGGTTCGTCTCCTCCACCCAACCGGCCTCTGGGCCCAAAGTGAGCGTCGTCACCTATCCCGCGCCACATGCATATTTCTGCCATGCTTCGCCTTATCCTGTGCAGCCCGTTAGTGCTCAGTTTTGGCCCATGTAGTGTTTTTTTTTCATGTCTGCGATTTTATCTATTTATCCCGAATTGCCAGTTTTGTAGAAAAGCCCTTGTGGATCATGCATATAATAACTCACAATTGGTGCATCGGATTAAAATGAATTATATATGAAAGTTGCTTAGAATTTTGTCTAGTTTAATAATATGCAACTTTCATCCATGTTTAAAATGTTTAAAATGTTGTTTGTTTAAATTCGTTTAAATACCTTGCTTAAATGCTTTAATTCATAACTAAATAACCGTAGCTCCGAATTAAATAATCTTTATATGTAAATGGAGTAGAAAAATGCCTAGTTTGACATGGTGTACTTGTTTTGCATGTTTAATGACTCTAAAATTGTGTTTAGGGCAGAACAGTACTAAATCTATAATATGCTCATGAGGAGTTTTCCGGAATTGTTGTTCGTTGCTTCCGGCCTCATTTAAACTTGCCTAGATTAGATAGTTTCATCATGCTTCACCTCTTTCCATGCTAACAACATTTAATAGTGTTGGGTACATAAACGAGAGAGAACTAAATAAGTCATGTGGTGTTTTCTTCAATATGCAACTCCGTTGCATAATGAGCTCCACTTAATTTGTAGGATTGTTTGTGCACTTTGCCATGCCATGCTTCATTAAACCGGACATGCATCATACTCGATTGTGCATCACGCCATGTTGATGTGTTGGTTGTTTACTATGTTGTATGCTTCTTTTCCGGTGTTTGCTTCTTCGGGTTGGATCCGGTAACGTCGTGTTTGTGAGGACCTGTTCGTCTACGTCCGTTTGTCTTCTTCTTGGACTCGTTCTTCTTCCTTGCGGGATTTCAGGCAAGATGACCATACCCTCGAAATCACTTCTATCTTTGCTTGCTAGTTGCTCGCTCTTTTGCTATGCCTATGCTGCGATACCTACCACTTGCTTATCATGCCTCCCATATTGTTGAACCAAGCCTCTAACCCACCTTGTCCTAGCAAACCGTTGTTTGGCTATGTTACCGCTTTGCTCAGCCCCTCTTATAGCGTTGTTAGATGCAGGTGAAGATTGAAGTTGGTTCCTTGTTGGAACATGGAGATGTTGTTCCTCGTTGGAACATGTTAACTTGTCGGGATATCACAATATATCTTATTTAATTAATGCATCTATATACTTGGTAAAGGGTGGAAGGCTCGGCCTTATGCCTGGTGTTTTGTTCCACTCTTGCCGCCCTAGTTTCCATCATATCGGTGTTATGTTCCCGGATTTTGCGTTCCTTACGCGGTTGGGTAATAATGGGAACCCCTTGACAGTTCACCTTGAGTAAAACTCTTCCAGCAATGCCCAACATTGGTTTTACCATTCGCCACCTAGCCTTTTCTTTTCCCTTGGGGGTCGCGCGCCCAAGGGTCATCATTATTTTAAACCCCCGGGCCAGTGCTCCTCTGAGTGTTGGTCCAACTTGTCAGCCGCCGGTGGCCACCAGGGGTAACTCTGGGCTGGCCTACCGGAAGTTTAGACAATCCGGTGTGCCCTGAGAAAGAGATATGTGCAGCTCCTATCAGGATTTGTCGGCACATTCGGGCGGTGTTGCTGGTTTAGTTTTACCTTGTCGAAATGTCTTGTAACCGGGATTCCGAGTCTGATCGGGTCTTCCCGCTAGAAGGAATATCCTTCGTTGACCGTGAGAGCTTGTGATGGGCTAAGTTGGGACACCCCTGCAGGGATTTGAACTTTCGAAAGCCGTGCCCATGGTTATGGGCAGATGGGAATTTGTTAATGTCCGGTTGTAGAAAACCTGAAGTTTACCTTAATTAAAATGCATCAACCGCGTGTGTAACCGTGATGGTCTCTTTCCGGCGGAGTCCGGGAAGTGAACACGGTGTTGGAGTTATGCTTGACGTAGGTTGTTTTAGGATCACTTCTTGATCATAGTTCTTCGTTCGTGCCTTGCCTTTGCTTCTCGCTCTCATTTGCGTATGTTAGCCACCATATATGCTAGTCTCTTGTTGCAGCTCCACCTCATACCTTTTACCTTACCCTTAAGCTTAAATAGTCTTGATCGCGAGGGTGTGAGATTGCTGAGTCCCCGTGACTCACAGATACTTCCAAAACCAGCTTGCGGGTGTCGTTGAACCGTGCAGATGACGCAACCAAGCTCAAGTAGGAGCTCGATCAAGATCTTGTCCTTTGTATTGTTTCGTTCTAGTTGGTCAGTAGTGGAGCCCTATTGGGGTCGATCGGGAACCTTGTCACATTTGGGGTTCTTCTTTTATTTTGGCTCCGTAGTCGGGCCCTGATTGTATTTGAGTGATGTAATGCTTTATTCATGTAATTGTGTGAAGTGGCGATTGTAAGCCAACTATGTATCTCTTTCCCTTATGTATTACATGGGTTGTGTGAAGATTACCTCACTTGCGACATTGCTTTCAATGCAGTTATGCCTCTAAGTCGTGCTTAGACACGTGGGAGATATAGCCGCATCGAGGGCGTTACATAATTCCAACTTGTAGGCGACTTCTCCCATTCGTTCCAAAACACGATACGGTCCTACAAATCTCGGGGCTAACTTCCCCTTAACTCCAAAACGTTTCACTCCTCGCAAGGGTGATATTCGCAGATATGCTCTATCTCCAATTTCATAGGTTACCTCCTTGCGTTTCGAGTCCGCGGAACTCTTCTGCCTGGACTAAGCAATCTTCATTCTATCACGAATTAGTTTAACCTTCTCCTCAGACTCCTTGATCAAGTCTGGTCCAAACAACTTCCGGTCTCCTACCTCATCCCACATCAACGACGTTCTACACCTGCGTCCATATAGAGCTTCAAACGGTGCCATCTTCAAACTGGCTTGGTAGCTATTGTTGTATGAGAACTCTGCGTAAGGAAAATTGTCATCCCAGCTAGATCCATAATCTAGCGCATAGGCTCTCAACATGTCCTCCAAAATCTGATTGACTCTCTCAGTCTGTCCATCCGTCTGCGGGTGAAACGATGTGCTGAACTCCAATCTTGTTCCCAAAGTCTGCTGTAACTGATGCCAAAACTTTGAAGTAAACTATGTTCCTCTATCTGATACGATGGTCCCCGGAACTCCATGTAGACATACGATCCTGGACATATATATCTTGGCCAACTTTGCACTTGTATAGGTAGTTTTCACTGGGATAAAGTGAGCCACTTTGGTCAAGCGATCAACTACTACCCATATAGAATCATATCCTGCTTTGGTTCTGGGCAATCTGGTGATAAAATCCATGCCAAGTTTATCCCCCTTCCACTCGGGTATCGGCATAGGCTGTAACAGTCCTGCTGGTTTCTGATGCTCTGCCTTTACTCTTTGACAAACATCACATACGGCTACATACTCGGCGATATCCTTCTTCATACCAGTCCACCAGAAATGTTTCTTCAAATCCAAATACATCTTGGTGTTTCCAGGGTGTATTGAGTATGGTGAGTCATGAGCCTCCTGAAGTATTAACTTCCTAATCTCTGGGTTATTGGGCACATAAACTCGGTGCTCAAACCGTAAGGTATCGTGCTCATCCTCACGAAAACCTTTGGCCTTTCCTTTGCTCATCTTCTCCTTTATCTCGGCAATCTCTTTGTGATCCTTCTGAGCTTCTCGAATCTTGCCTAATAATGTAGACTGAACCTCCATTGTTGCAACGAAACCTCTTGGAACAATCTCCAATTGGAGTTCCATGATATCCACTGCTAACTCCCTCGGCAATCCCTTACTTTCAAGGATATTGGCATAACTCTTCCGTCTCAAAGCGTCTGCTACGACATTGGCCTTTCCGGGATGATAATGTAGCTTCATATCATAATCCTTTATAAGCTCCAACCATCTCCTCTGCCTAAGGTTCAGCTCCTTTTGGGTGAAAATGTACTTCAAACTCTTATGATCCGTGTACACATCACAACGGTTTCCAATAAGGTAATGTCTCCAAGTCTTCAACGCATGCACTACGGCTGCTAGCTCCAAATCATGCATGGCATATTTCAACTCATGAGGTTTTAGTTGTCGTGAGGCATACGAAACAACTCTTCCGTTCTGCATAAGCACACATCCAAATCCTAAGCGGGAGGCGTCACAATACACTTGGAACTCCTTATGTATATCTGGCAGTGTTAGCACTGGGGCTGTAGTTAAACGTTTCTTCAACTCCTGGAAACTTGCCTCGCAATCATTTGTCCACTTAAACTTAGTGTCCTTCTTCAATAGTTTAGTCATTGGCTTCGCAATCTTGGAAAAATTCTCAATGAATCTCCGGTAGTATCCTACGAGTCCAAGGAAACTGCAGATCTCGCTAACTGAAGTGGGTGCCAACCATTCAGTGACTGACTGAACCTTGCTGGGGTCTACTACTATACCTTCTCCTGATATAACATGTCCAAGGAATCCGACTTCCTTCAACCAAAATTCGCATTTGCTGAACTTAGCATACAACTGGTGTTCCCTGAGTTTCTCGAGAACTAACCACAAATGCTCCTTGTGCTCCTCTTCATTCTTCGAGTATACCATAATATCATCAATGAACACCACAACAAACTTGTCCAAATATTCCATGAACACCTTGTTCATCATGCTCATAAAATAGGCAGGGGCGTTAGTCAGTCCAAACGACATGACTGTATACTCGTATAATCCATACCGCGTGGTGAACGCTGTCTTTGGTATATCCTTCTCTCGAATTTTCAACTGATGATATCCCGATCGTAGATAGATATTCGAAAACACTTTAGCTCCTTGTAGCTGATCAAACAGATCATTGATCATCGGTAGTGGATACTTGTTCTTAATCATCACTTCATTCAAGGCTCGATAATCAACAACCATCCTTAGGAATTTATCCTTCTTCTCAACCAAAAGTACTGGGGCTCCCCAAGGTGACGAACTTCTTTGAATGTAACCTTTCTCCAATAACTCCTTGATCTGTTTCTTAATTTCCTCCAGATCATTTGCGGGCATCCGATAGGGTCTCTTGGATATTGGCACTGTACCTGGCAATAGCTCTATCAAAAACTCAATGTCTCTATCCGGTGGCATGCCTGGTAACTCTTCTGGAAAAACATCTGGGTAGTCCTTCACTACAGGCACTTCCTCCTGAACAACTGCCGTGAGGGCATTCACTTGGCTCCTCCTAGGCACATGCCTAGATACATACTTAATCCTTTTTCCCTCCGGGGTGGTGAGATAAATCGACTTACTAGAACAATCAATACTTCCTCCATACTTTGACATCCAGTCCATACCTAATATCACATCCAATCCTTGTGACTCCAAGATAATCAGGTCGGATGGAAAAACATGTGTGCCAATGGTTAGGGGTATCTGGTCGCACCATCGGCTAGCCATGTACTCTGCTCCGGGTGAACTCACTAGGAGAGGGGTCCTAAGGGTTTGGGTTGGTAGTTTAAACTTATCCATGAATCCCCTTGATATGTATGAATGCGATGCACCAGTATCGAAAAGAACAAGAGCGGTAAATGACTTTAACCAAAAACTTACCTATTACCGCGTCCAGCTGCTCTTCAACCTCCTCCACGTTAACGTGGTTCACTTGTCCTTTGTTGAAGGGATTAGGCTTCTTCCCAGCGCTCCCATTTCGGTTTCCATTCCTCCCTTCGGGGCAATCATTGGCATAGTGCCCTGTCTTCCCGCACTTAAAGCAAGTAACTTGACTTAGATCTCTTTTGGCGGGTGTGGCTGGGTTGGAGCGGTTCTGATTATTGTTAGCTCCGTTCCCATTTCCATTCTTAGCACCATTGTGGTTATGCGATCCTCCTCCAGTGTGGTTGTGACCTCCATGGTTATGAACAAGTCCTCCCGAGTTCGGGGTTAGGCAAGGCTTCTGCTGAGCTCCTGAGTTATACTTCCCTTGTCCGTACTTCCTCTTACGGCTCTCAATCTGCTGCTGCTTCCCTTCAATCATAAGAGCCTTATCTACCAACTCCTGGTAGTTGTTGAAGGTTGCTACCATCAACTGCATGCTCATCTCATCATTCATCCCTTCCATAAACTTCTCCTGCTTCACGGCATCTGTGGCCACATCATCAGGGGCATAGCGTGATAACTTGCTAAACTCATCCACGTACTGAGCCACAGTACGGTTTCCCTAGCGTAAGTTGCGGAACTCCCGCTTCTTCATCTGCATAGTTCCAGTTGAGACATGGGCTGTGCGGAAAGCTTGCTGAAACTGGTCCCAAGTGACATTGGCTATAGGAAAAGTGGCCGTGTAATTCTCCCACCATGAGGCTGCTGGTCCATCCAATTGGTGTGCGGCAAAGCGCACCCTCTCAGCATCTGTGCAACCTGCGGTGGTCAACTCCCTTCCAATACGGCGTAGCCAATCATCAGCAACTATAGGCTCGGTGCTACTGGAAAACACCAGCGGCTGCAACCTCAGAAATGGGCTAAGTTGTCAACCAGTGGTGGTGGTGGTGGATTGTTGTTGTTGTTGTTGCCTTGGTTCTGAACTAACAACTGCATCAGGGTATTCTGCTGCTGGATCAACTGAGTGAGCTCCGGCGGGAAAGCAAAACCGGTGTCACGTCTCGGAGGCATCTGATGGGTTTAGAGGGGAGAGATTAGAATAGAATGAGGTCTAATGAGAAAGCACTACCCATATGCATATGAGACAAACACAATCATTTCACTCAATCAATCAAGCAAGGGCATACAAGCGGTCTAGAACTATCGCAAAAGTGCTCAACTACTACTAAATACATGGGGGAATACTAATAATATATGGTGGTCATCTAGAAATTTTGATCGGTGGAAGACTCCATGATGTCTGCTCCAGCTTCGTCTTCAAAGTCATCCTCACTAGGATATGAATCAGTGTCGTCGATGATGATGTAGTCCTCGGGGCGAATCTCCTTGGGTTCTTCGTCTTCTTCTACTGGTGTGGGGTCTCCCATGAATATTCCAATCTTCTTAATCAGGTCGTCATTCTTCTCCAGTAGTGTCTTGATTTCCTCCTCATATCCATCGCGTGTAAACTTGAGTTCTTCCTCCAGCTCGATGATCCTAGTCTTCGCCTTCTTCAAGTCCATCATGTCTGCGCACATCTAGTTCTCCTGACGTCGAATGTGCTGGTTTAACTCCTGGATGAAAGCTGCAATAGATCTATCCTTCTTGGTGCTGATTACTTCCCATTGCTCGTCTCGGCGCCCACATATTTGGTAGATAGTGTATTTGAGTTCCCTGTTGTAGACGTCTCCAATGCGTCCCATGGTAATGTGGGCTGCCATGCTCTTTGCTAGACTCCAGGTGGGTGCTTCGAAAGAAAATTCTATGGGTTTAGAGGTTGGCGAAAACGTCCTTCCTAGAACTTGTACTTGAATCATCTAGCGCTCTTCTTCTGGTAAGGTGGCGTTGCACATCCCGGTGAAGCTTGGTATTCCAATGTTCAAGTACCTAGTGACTTCCTTCAAGTGGCGTCCAAAAGGTGTGTCTTCATCCGGTTGTGCAAACTTGTTCTTCATCTCCGTCATCCTAAAGAGTAGAAAATGGAGAGACGTCATAAATGAGTAGAGAAGTGTGACCTATGGTTTATCTTAGTGGTCGTGTCCTACACTCAGCGTGTGCTCTGATACCATCTTGGAGCGACCCGACCTCAAACGGTCAAGTCTCTGTGCTTCAGTGTCATCCCTGGATCGGTAATGCTGACACACAGTATTCGAGGATTTATAGCAGAGTAGCAATCACACACTTATTACCTCGAATGTCTCCAAAGAGAACTTATTACAATAATATGGCTTAAGGCCATCTAATATGATAACAGCGGAAGGCTTGGAAGATAAAGTGAGTCCATCAACTCCAACGGCATAGCTGAGCTGCACGGCAACGACCTAACAAACCTTACTCCTCGTCTGAAAAGTCTGCAACATAATACGTTGCAGCCCGAAAACGGGTCAGTACATGGAATATGCTGGCAATGTAACACAGTAGAGCATGAACAGAGTAATGCTATATCTATATGCAAATTTGGCTGGTGGAAAGCTCTATGGTTATAGTTTTGCCAAAAGCCAATTTTTCCCTAGAACAAAGGAATAGATTTTAATTTAACTATCATGGTGGCTGAACAATATTGAGAAGGTACCCCCAACTCAATCCCAAATTAAAGTAGTTAACAACCCAACAATATTAGTTAAGAGTGATGAGATACATGTGATAACCCAAGTACTAGATACTCAAAATTGTCCATAACCAGGGACACGGCTAACCATGATTAGATGTACACTCCGCAGAGGTTTGCGCACTTTTCCCCACAAGACTCAATCGCCTCCATTGTATTTTCTGCACTACAAGGTGTTTGAGAAACGGGTGACCGAGACACAGTCTTTCAGAAACATTAACTCTCTACTCCGGGCAGACCATACCGAACCTACAAAACCCACTACCTGCCGATCCACCTCTTCGAGAGCTTCACGTAACTTACTCAACTATGCTAGAGCCCATAATAGCTTGTGGCTGCACACGGAAGTTTCTAGCATGAATCATCCCAGTTCCCTTTGAGCCTGGGTGGCGGTCCATAGGAAGATCACACAGGTACCCCGGGATTTCCAAACAAAAACAGACAACACTGGGTTCCCCATGTGCCTCAATCCACCCAGATGTTAATTTAAGTTGCCACCTTAAGTTGAACCATTAATTAACAATCTCACATCTGTCATGGATTTCACTCAAACCCAAACCACATCTACGAGCATAGCAAAATAAAATAAGTAACACGTAGAAGTAACTCCCAAGGGTTTGAATGCAGGGCAATAGGTTCTACCTCATCAACTACTTCCCAACCCACACGTTAAAGACATCCTAATCATGCAATGTTTGAGGATTGAGACTAATGCATAAAAACTGGGTATGGAAAGAGTATGATCAATGTGTTACTTGCCTTGCTGACGATCCACGAATCCTAGGGACTCGTAGTAACACGCTTCACACTCCGGGTGTTCTATCTCAAACAAACAATAACATACATAAGCAACAAGTAAAGATGCACAAGCAAAACTCAAATAAGAGAGGTTGACCAGAAAGTTCAACTTAAGAACTCCGGTTAGCAAAAAGAATCAAATCAAACAGAGCAACGAAACTCAAACGGCGAAAGAAACAAGATCCGTTTACTAATCTGGACCTAGGTCAAATTTTACAGTAGCAAAAACTTGTGCAAGTTGGTTAAACGAAAAGAGGGTCTCGAGACGAAGATCTAGGCGCTTGAATCGCCTGATTCCGACTAATGAGCGAAAAGATAAACGGAAACTAAGATTGGATCAAAAATCGCGATCGAAAATAATCATGGATTAGTCCGATAAAAGAAACTGAAGAATAGACTAACGAACGATTGTTCGTTAACTGTAACTAACGGGCGAAAACCGTTCGTTAAAACGAACGTACGGACGAACGTCCGCTATTTAGAAGAACCGAGAAAAACCGGCAAACCGATCTAAAAAACGAACTAGGGTTTCTAAAAAAATCAAACGGTTCCTTAAAAAAAACCGACGGCTCGGATCCGGCGCGGTACCTCCGGTGAGGCGGGGTTGGGTGGCAGGGCTCGGCGACGGCGGCGAGGCGCGGGCGACGTCTCGGCAGCGGGGCTGCGGTCGTGGTGGTGGGTGGTTCGGGGCGGTGGGGTATATAAAGAGGGGGGCAGCGACTTGGGGGAGGGGCCAAGGCGGGGCGGCGGAGTCCGGCTCGGACTCCTCGTCCGAGTCGGCGGCGGCGGCGCGCGCAACGGGGAGGCGGTGGCGCGAGCGGCTGGGCCGGCGGCCTGGCTGGGTTTCGGCCCAGCCGGCGGAACCTCTTTTTCTTAAACAATTTCGCCGACAGAAATAAATCCTAAAAAATAAAATAAAAATCTAAAAATGCCAAAACAATTTTTCGCCGTCTAAATAAAATATTTAGAACGAGATGAACATTTTCTTGGCCCTAAAATGCAATTTTGAAAAACGTGCAATTTTTCTAATTGCAATTAAAATCCAAATAAAATCAAATAAATGATTTTAATATTTTTCCTCCAATATTTTAGTTATTTTGGAGAAGTCATATTATCTCCTCTCATATATTTTATTATGAAATATTTTTCGGAGAGAAAAATAATCAAAATAAAAAATCCTCGTTTCATTATTTGATAAAAATCAAATATGAAAACCAGGAAATCCCCAACTCTCTCCGAGGGTCCTTGAGTTGCGTAGGATTTCGAGGATTGCAGAACGAAAATGCAATAAAATATGATATGGATGAATGGCCTATGTATAACATTCCAAATTGAAAATTTGGGATGTTACATAGATACTGCATATAGGAAGGTATGGTGGACTCATACGGAATAACTTTTGGGGTTTATGGAGGTGGATGCACAAGAAGTATTCCCGCTTAGTACAAGTGAAGGCTAGAAAGAGACTGGGAAGCGACTAGCTAGAGAGCGACAACAGTCATGAACATGCATTAAAATTAATCAACACTGAGTGCAAGCATGGGTAGGATATAATTCACCATGAACATAAATATCGTGGAGGCTATGTTGATTTTGTTTCAACTACATGCGTGAACATGTGCCAAGTCAAGCCACTCGAATCGTTCAAAGTAGGATACCACCCTATCATACCACATCACAACCATTTTAATAGCATGTTGGCACGCAAGGTAAACCATTATAAACTCCTAGCTAATTAAGTATGGCATGAGCAACTATAGTCTCTAATTGTCATTGTAAACATGTTCCATTAATAATAGGCTGAATCAGGAACGATGAACTAATCATATTTACAAAAACAAGATAGGTCGAGTTCAAACCAGCTTCTCTCATCTCAACCAGTCCATCATATATCATCATTATTGCCTTTCACTTGCACGACCGAACGGTGTGGATAATAATAATAGTGCACGTGCATTGGACTAAGCTAGAATCTGCAAGCATTCAATACAAAGGAGAAGACAAGGTAATATGGGCTCTTTGTTAGATCAACAATAATGCATATGAGACCCACTCAACATTTTCATCATGGTCTTCTCCTCTTGACCCCCAAAGAAAAGAAAAAAAACAAAACTATTTACACGGGAAAGCTCCCAACAAGTTTTCTTTTAATTATTACTACTACAGGCATGGATAGTAAACTAGCTAAAAGCTGCAACTAATTTTTTTTATTTTTTCTTAAGGTTTTTCAAACACACAAGAAGAAGGCTTAAAAAAGAAAATAAACTAGCATGGATAGTGCAATGAAAAAGTATGAGCGCCGACAACTGGCATGAGTGTGTGAACATGAATGTAATGTCGGTGAGAGATACATACTCCCCCAAGCTTAGGATTTTGGTCTAAATTGGTCTATGGCCATGGCTGGCCTGGTAGATATCCAAAGTTGTAACTGGGGTCATACTGAGATGTGGCAGCTATTGCCTAAAGAGTTGCAGCTTGGAGGCGAGCTACCTCCGTCCTCCTCTCATATTCGTTTGCTTCCTCCCTGGTTATAACATATCTCCTTTTTGCCTGAAAGTCAAAGAAAGTAGGAGCAGGGAGGGCGATATGGACGGTGTACCATCTGTCAAAGATTAGTCGGTACTGGAGGAATTGTTCGTTCCTCTCAACAAACTGATGGCGAACCATGGCATTATAATCTAGGTAAGCAAGAGGTAACTCAATATCATTTCCATGTATGGGTATATCAAGATAGTTAGCTACACGAGTTGCATAAATTCCACCAAACAAATCTCCACTTATGCTGTTGTGGTGCAACCTACGTGCAACAATGGCCCCCAAGTTATATTGTTTATCACCTAATACCGCACTCATGAGGACACTCAGATCTGGAACACACATGTGACAAGCCTCATCTTTACCGTTAATGCATCTACCAATGAAGAGAGCAAAATAATGTATGGAAGGGAAATGAATGCTCCCTATGGTAGCTTGTGTAATTTCCCTAGATTCCCCCACAGTAATACTAGCAAGAAAGTCTTTATATTCAGATTTGCGAGGTTCACTAACATTGCCCTAGTGTGGGTGTTTACAAGAAGTATTAAAATCTTCTAGGTCCATGGTATAAGATTTATCATAAAGATCAAATAAAATAGTGTGAGAATTGCACGAGGATGTGAATTTAAACCTTCTCACAAATGAATCAGTTAGATAGAGGTATTGCCGGCACTTATCTGACACGAAGCTCTCAAGATCAGCGTTAAGCACATACACGTCAAATTCATCCTTGATGCCTGCCTGGACCATGAACTCCTCTGACGGCCATTCCCATGGCTGCACTTGAGCTTCCCTTGGTAGTTCGTTGTCCGGCTCACGTATCGCGAGCCTTGGGCCTTGCTTCCTTGAGGAACCGCCTTGGTACATTTTCCTAAACATTTTTCTTCCTCTGAAAAATTTCTAAAATTTTTAGTGACTCAAAATAGAAGTGAATCAAACTCAACAAGATTGATAGCAACTACTCCTACAAGTGCCTAGAGGCTATATCATGCATTAAAACTACTCTTGACCACATAAATTTGACATGCAAGCTCAAGAACAGGGTCACCTAAGCAGCAAAAATTTGCAATAAATAAAGCACTAGAACAAAAACTAATTGGACCATTGGAGGAGTTACATATCGAAGAACAATCCCCCAAAGTAGTTTTGTGAATGGAGCTTTGAGCTAGGAGATCGAAAATGGCAGCAAGATGAGCTAGAACTCGGGTTTGAGCTGGTGGATGATTTTTTTCTGGAGGAAGACGAAGTGTGTGGGTGCAATAATAAGTGGAGGGGGCCCATGTGGGGTCCATGAGGCAGGGGACGCGCCCTGGACCCTCGTGGACAGGTGGTGAGGCCCCCTGGTGTGTTCTAAGTGCCAATAATTCTTAAATATTCTAAAAAATCATATAAAATTTTCAGGACATTTGGAGAACTTTTATTTTCGGGGTATTTTTTATTGCAAGGATAATTCAGGAAACAGACAGAAAATACTATTTTTGCTTTATTTAATCTAAATAACAAAAAGTAAAAAGAGGGTACGAAGAGTTGTGCTTTCTAACTTCATCCATCTCATGCTCATCAAAAGGAATCCACTAACAAGGTTGATCAAGTCTTGTTAACAAACTCTTTTCGAATAACATGAAACCAGAGAATTTTCGAATAACACTAGGTTACCTCAACGGGGATATGCACATCCCCTATAATAAGAATATCATATTTCTTCTTGACAGTTGGAAGAGGAAATTCAAAACCTCCAATAGTAATTGTTGGAATTTTTCCAATAGAATTGATACTGTGGACTTGAGGTTGTTTCGTCGGAAAATGTACCGTATGCTCATTACCATTAACATTAAAAGTGACATTGCCTTTGTTGCAATCAATAACAGCCCCTGCAGTATTAAAAAGGGTCTACCAAGAATAATAGACATACTATCGTCCTCGGGAATATCAAGAATAACGAAGTCCGTTAAAATACAAACGTTTGCAACCACAACAGGCACATCCTCACAAATATCGACAGTTATTGTCATGGAATTGTCATGGCAGATGTCCTAGTGTGAGGACTTAGTCGCGAGGACAACGCATTTATGTGGTAGCTTGAAGGGGTTGGTCAGAATCGAGAGACGCGCGGCGGATCAACATACAAGACAAGAATTTAGATAGCTTCGGGCCCCGAGAAACATCATTCGGTAATAACCCTACATGCTGTTTGTGGCTAGGTCTCATTATGATCATGAGGGGGTCGTCGGCAAGCCGGCTCTTTGTGTCTAGCCCTAGAGATTGTTTCTTGTTGCTTGTCCCTCTTTGGGGAGCCCTGCCCCTCCTTATATAAGTTTGGAGAGGCGTCTTACATGTAGAGTCCTATTAAGATTAGAACTAACTTATTCTCTATTACAAGTCGGATACAAGTACGTGTCTTGCTTCCTCGTAAAGGAAATATTCTTCATGCCTTCCGTCTTAAGCCGGCCCACCATAACATGAACCAGCATACTGGGCCTTGGGCCCTTGTTGTCCTCCTGACCCACCGTCGGGGCCATCATTAAGTCGCCAGGCTCGTGAGTCGTCACGCCAGTGAACCGCCAGACACATGAGTCGCCAATCTTCTGGCGGGTTCCCAATGAAACGACAAGTCAGGTCGGGTCATATATCCGTCCGGGTCATACCACGGGGTATATCCCCGACATTAGCCCCCAGTTTAATTTGGATTTATCCATGTTAAACTAATCTGCAATATAAACACAAGAACAAATTTGACAAGTTGTGGTTCGGGTTAAATATTCCTTGTAAGCAGGCACTTGATCATCCTTAAGTCCTTGTCATCTCCTTCTTGATATGTATCCATAATCTCATAGCAAATCTCCTTAGTAGATATGTTCAAATTTTGCCAATGCAAAAAATCCAGATACTTCCTTTGAGAAAAAAAATCCGGGTCAACAGACCAGCTTCAGAGTCAATTGCTGACATTGGTATCTTGTTGAGAAATATTGTAAGAGATAATCCACTTAAATCGGCTTTCAATGCTCTGGCTTGATAAAAATATTGGTCTTCAAATATTCAACTGGTGATCCGCCGGTTTAAAGATGTAGAGGCTAGCGAGTTATAATTGCCAAAATTGCCGGCTTGTAAATATTGATAGCACCAGGTCATAACTGTTGCCAATGCCGGGTCATAATTATTGGTAACACCGGATCATGATTGTTGCAAACACCGGGTCAATCTGATCTGCTCAAAACCAAGAATTTAAAGATTTTCCCCCTTATATGTATATCACCTGTAGCCCCCAGGTGCCGGGTTGTCATGCTTGCAGCAACCTAGGACTTTGTAATTGCCTTATGCTCATAAAACTTCAACCAGTGTAGCCCCCAAGGGCCGGGTCATTATGCAATACTGAGCAGGGACTTTGTAAATATGATCATGTAAACTGGAGTAGCAACATGTAGCCCCCAAGGGCCGGGTCATTAAGACATTACTGAGCTAGGACTTTGTATATAATTCATTGATAATAACATCATATGATGTAATCTCCACCATGGGACTTGAACCCACGTCCATAAGGTTAAGAGTTTTGTACTCTACCAACTGAGTAGTGGATCTTTCAATGTAATGGACTGAGGCTTGTGTACCTTGAATTTTTGACAGAAGCAATTGGTAGCCCCCAAGGGCCGGCTCATTTAGAATGTGATGAGTCGGGTCTTCAATAAGTTGAGCAAAAAATGACTTTGCATTAGCCCCCAAGTGCCATAGTGCATGCTGGCAGTGACATGGGACTTTGCATATTCGATGTAATCTCAGTTTGAATAATGTAGCCCCCAAGTGCCGGGTCGTAAGCCTGCAGCAACTCGAGACTATTCCTTTCATTGTAGAATAAATCATATCCATTGATAAAATACTAGCCATTGCGCTGAAGCGACTTTGAAAACCTCAATCATAATATTAGTTACACATAAACATAATAAAAATCAAGCCATGTTGGCTATTAAAGATTTGAATAACCCGGTTTGAAAACCTCAATCATTCAATATCATAATGAAAATCCAGCCAAGTTTGGCTATTTAAAGATTCAAGTACCTTATCTGTTGACAAGTAAATCCGGAGTTTTAGATACCCGGTGCCTCTAGGCCGATGGCGATTTAATACGCCTCCATTGTAAGCCGGAATTCTTATAACCCGACTATTTATAGCCTTTGAGAAAATCCAGCACAGATGATCACTCTGAAGCATCAATTTTAATGATGAGCTTGGACTTAAGCATATATATAAGTCACAGTTCTGCAAATCCTGCACAGAGTCTAAACAACATACGCCTTGGCGACTTAATGTCAAAAGCCAGGGCGGGTAACTACCCAAATGTAGTCTTATCCTGTGATATTGAATTTGCACTGTCGGTCTATGTGACCTGCATAGTAAGGGTGATAACCCAATCTTTGATACGCGCATGATTCCAATGGCGTAATTCAAAATATACCGGCGGCTTAAAGTCCATAGCCAGGGCTGGTTTAAACATAATCATGTATAAACAATATCATACCTGTGATATTGAATCGTACTGCCGGCTTATGATACTTGTGCAGTAAGGGTGATAACCCAAAACTTAGAAGTCAAACCTTCCAAGTATTAATATTGTCATATGCTAGCGACTTTTTCGTCGAAAGCCAGGGCGGGTTAATAGAAACCACATATATATGCTTCAGATATGAGCAAAAGGTCTCAAACCCAAAAGATTGTGTTCAAAAAACTTAATCCAGACAAAAAGAAAATCAAGGCTTCTGATTCGAATAAGATCAGTAAACCGTTCCAAAGGGGTTAAGCTAGGATTCGAATGCGATCATGTAGCCCCCGTTGGCTTTGGCGTTGCCGATCAAGAGGGTACCGACAGCTATGTTCTCTTTGGTTCGAATACGACCTATGTTTGAACAGGAAGCCCCCAAATGAACTTAAGAGTTGTTTAACGACCCTGATTCGAATACGATCCATGTTGGACCCAAAAGGGGTTGAGCTATGATTCGAATACGATCAAGAAGCCCCCTAGTGAGTTTGGCAGTGTGCCGATCAAAAGGGTACCGACAGCTATGTTCTCTTTGGTTCGAATACGACCTATGTTTGAACAGGAAGCCCCCAAGTGACCATAATAAGATAAGCCGTAAGGCAGGATACCCATGTTTGAACCACGCATCATGGCAGCAAGTTCTCTTTTGGCAACCCTTAATTTGTTTGAGAACTCGAACTTGCGAGAGATTAATTCTTTTTGAACCGGAACTTTAAACCGGATTTGAGAGCTTCAAAACTTTGTGGGAGACAGATTGTCCTTGAGCCGGATGTTTGAACCGGATTTGAGAGCTTAAAAGCTTTGTAAGAGATAAATTTACCTTGAGCCGGATGTTCGAACCGGATATGAGAGCTTAAAAGCTTTGTAAGAGACAAATTTACCTTGAGCCGGATGTTCGAACCGGATTTGAGAGCTTCAAAGCTTTGCGGGAGAGGGATGTCTCTTGAACCGGATTTTAAACCGGAATCTTTATTTTGAACCGACAATTTTCTGACGGCCTTTAAATTTTCATCAATATGGCGGTGTCCTCCGGAACCGGGTTATCATTCCCTCCAATAACGCGGAGTTCCCGAGTCATGTCATTGTAGCCCCCGAGTCTTAAGATTACTCGAGGAGTTGGCTTGAAACTCTCCATATTTGACCGTGATATAAACCGGTATGAGTCCTTCGACAATGCAATGTTATAATAACCCCGTCCTGCATTGGAGAACTTACAAGCCAGAATAATTGCTGTTTTAAAGAAAACAATATAAAATATATGCTGGATGAATTTCACCTGATATGTTAGGCCGGAAACTATTCACCGCGGAGTTGATGATCACTGAAATCCATCACGGGTGAATCGACCGTAGGAGCAGAAAGATGAGTCGGACGATGCGTTGTAAGCCGGTGTGGACAAGCAAGTTCTCATCTGCGTTGTAGGCCGGTGCTGACGCGTGAACCGGCCGCAAGGGCGGACGGGCGAGTCGACCGACGTGTTGATGCAAACTGGACCGCAACACACATATCTGTAAAACTGTGCGGCACAGCCGAACATGCATCCGCGGTATAATGACATAAACAATTGTCCTGTGTAAAAATATTACAGTGCAGAATAATTGTTTTTTAACAAAAAACAATAAGTGTTTAATAGATAAATTTAGATAGATATCACTTGATGTTTGTAAATGACAGACGATCTGTACGCCGCGTCAGAGGCAGGCTCAATGTAATCTCGACGGTTTAGGCAGACCGGCAACTCCCGGCGGCATGGGCAGTACTCAAGTAGTATTTAATAGATCACTTTATGTGAACAGCAACAACGGAGTCGTCTTGTTGCAGTAGTCGTGCCTTCACGCTAATAGTAGCATAATCAAAGTAGTATTACTCCGAACCATAGTAGCAGATCACTTTACGAAACCATCTCAGGTTTTGACCCTTATTGATCAATCTGACACAGCGTATAGTGGTTGTAGCACAATTCCTGTCAGCCTCGACAACAAACGACTGCAGTAAAAATTGATCATCTACAGCGCGGCTGCGGCAGTAGCTCGGCAAGCTAGTGAGGGGCATCTCCAATCGTATTCTTGGCCCTCCCATCATTACCTGGTAGCCAATAAACAGACTAGCACAACTTGTTTTCAGTAACGGTGGACTCAAATGCCTCATGTATTCCGCACGATGCTTCTATAGAAATTGTCTTCATTTGCAGTGGCAACAATCATGACCATTAGTGGAGAAGCTGACTCCTAGGACAGATTTCACATGTCCGATGAGGATACAGTACAATCTTCTGAATCTTAGATCCCAAACTTGTATCAAATCCAAGATGCAGCTAAAGAACCTTCCGGGTGACAAATAACAGCATATACACTTTTGCTGTCTTTAAAGGAGAAAAATTCAGTTCCAGTATCAATGTCCCACAATCTCCAGGTCTTGTCAAACTAGCTGCAGCAAGGCACCTTCCACTCTTCCAGACGGATTAAAAACAAGGCTGGCAAGACAATCCAGGTGACCATCAAAAGACGGGAGACAACATCAACATTGGCAGCGGAGTGTAGGGACGGGCGGCCCACGGCGAAGCTTGCAAGGCAACGGCGGCAAGGCAAAGGAGCTAGGGGTGCATCATTCATGACGACCGGCGGCTCGAGCGTGGCTGGCGGGCAAACAGGCCGGCGACTCAAAACGGCGGCTCAGCGAGGCCAGCCCGAGGTGGACTGAAGCGGGCCGCGACCACTGTGGATTGCAGGAAAGGCGGAGGCTGACCGGCCATGGTAATGGCGTCTCAAGGCCGAGGTGGATTCGAGGCGGCTCGGCCAGTGCGGCTCATAGGCGCAACGAAGGGCGTGTTGGTAGTAACCCGGCGAGGTACAACAGCGGCTTTAGCGGAGGCGGCCGGCCGGCGGGGTTGCGGCCACGGAGGCGAAAGCACCCGCCGACTCAGATCAGAGACGGAGGTAGCCGGGCGTGACAAGGCTGGCTTGCGGCAAGGCTGCGGTGGCTCAAGGCGAGGATAGAAACCGACGCGGTCGACTTGGCAGGCGAGTAGTTCAGCTTTGAAGACAGCCGGCAGCAGCGACTCACTGGTGGAGGAGGCGACTTGGAGTGAGGCCGGGGCGGATCTGGCCGTCGGGCGTCATGCAGGCGGGCGCAGGAGTCCATCGTGGCTGGCTCCGTTTCTGAACCGTGTTGACTTGATCCATATTTTGAGTCAAAGTAGTACTCCACTTAATGTCTTGAGGCTTCACGTGGGATTAGTCTTGGGGGCCGAGACGCGGTTGTTTCTTCCGATTAGAAAAAACTCATGGTACCCTCGGCGACGCATAGCTGCGGTCTCGGGTGATCTGCGTGTGTACAGACAAACTCTTGTCCGTCCTGCTGGATCGCTTTGTTTAACTAATCTCCTCTCTCCAATTGGTATATGTCAGATCCAAAATTAATCATCACTCTGATCACAAGAAAGGATGAACTTTCCGGCTCAGCGCAAGCTTGCTCCAACGCGATTACTCGTACCGGCTCTTCTTCAATCGTGAGCTTCTCGATCCTTAAAAAATCCCCTTCAAAAACTTAACACCAATGTGCGCATGCCCCACGGTGGGCGTCAACTATCATGGAATTGTCACGACAGATATTCTAGTGTGAGAACTTAGTCACGAGGCCAACACATCTATGTGGTAGCTTGAAGGGGTTGGTCG